>NW_018164578.1:1007704-1010305 GCF_001263595.1 Phalaenopsis equestris
ACCGAACACGAGCTGTTCGAGCCCTACTTAAATATTTAGGATCATTTACAAAAATACCACATGATTCTTATATATTTACATATCTAATACTTTCATATTTATATGCATATCATTCAAATATTTAATATTATATAAAAAATACCACAATATTAATTTTTTAAAAATAAAATACATATTTTAATGCATGGGTTTATAACACCAAAGTGTTATAAATATAAATATCAAACTTTAGGTGTTAGATAGGTAAATAAATAAGAATTGTGCGTTATGTTTGTAAAATTCCCAAATAATTAATATAAATATATTTTCTTATGTTATTTGTTTACTCGAGATTAAATATTTATATAAATAAACCATTTTTTCTTTATTTGTTTCTCTTGAATTATGACTGATGTTTTATTTAAGATTATTCTTATATTAAAACAAGCAAGTAAAAATTATATTAATTTAAATGATAAAAATTTCACTTCTAAAACTACTGTAAGAAAATCATAATAGAAACTATAATACCAATCTAAGAAAACAAAATGGAATTACAATGAATTTCTATCTGGCAAGCCAACAAGTAACTCATGTTATGAAATTTAGACAAGAAAATGAGAAATAGCCTCATCCTTAATTCCCCAGATCTACAATTGAGTCCTGATGTAGTTTTATGTTTTGATGGTAATATTTAGGTGTTATATGGTATTGTTATTTTATTAAAATAGCATCACAGTACTATCAATAACACCTTCAACACGAACACCTAATACGAATATAGTTCATCGGATGTAATATTTTTCCCAACTAAACCCACTCTTCTCCATGCTTGTCTTACCTCTCTGCAAGCCCTCATAGTCGCCGCCGTTAACTGCGCGCCACCGCTCTGCCCCTTTCGACTGTTAGAGTCAACGCTGTCGATGCAGTTTGTGGATTTTCTGAATTCATAAACAGCTCCGGATATCTTAGCGCTAGTTAACGTCAGAACAGGTTTGGTCATCAATGAAATAATCAAGCAAGGTGCAGAAGAAACATACAGATGCGATTAGTAATCCTATAACGTCAATCGATTATTATTATTTTTTTATCAAATTGTCGGAAGGTATCCCAATTGCTGCACTAATCACGCCTGCTTTATATCATCCAAATGAGCTATATGAAGGTAAAGTTCACATAATTTGAAGAAAATACTCATAAATAAAACTATGATGATTTGATTATTACATTCAACCTTATCTACACATATTTATAAAATATATAATATTTTCTATATATATATATACACACACACACACATAAGTTTAAGAAATACAATTACGAAAAAATGCACTAAAAATGCGAGAAAAACCAAACATTAGATCGGCAATAATTCTGACGCAAATAAAATGTAAACAAAATTCAATCTTTTCATCTTATAGCACATCAAAGAATCAGAATAATGGGCTAAGATTCACAATTTTGAAAATGCATTGTAATTATATATTGCAGAGGTGAGATGTCGAAAAGATATCCTTGCATTACTGATAAAACTGGAAGCTTAACCAGGAAGGGCAGACACATAAACCTTTCCCCGACTTGGAGCATATAATTAATTACAGACCACAAAACAGGCAAAACAAGAGATAAGAACATATTTACATAGATAAGAAAAAGTGCTGAGGGAGAGAAAAGCGATGCCTGTACTTCCCCTCTATGCCAGCTATCTGCATACTCAAGCTTCATCTCTGATCTTATTTGTAATCAGAGGAACAGATCCAGGAATCAAGCAGGGTAGTACCCTGGAGAGATTGTTGAAGTTCTTCGCGCCCGGATGTGGATAAGGCTGGTGGAGAAGGAAAAACGGAAGGTTTTGCGGCGAAGACTGGCTGTGTGTGGATAAAGGATTGAAGAAACGTGTTTGTGGAAGAGGAAAGGGGGGGCAGAGGGAAGGTGTTCGGTGTGGGGCTAGTTTGGGGTTTATGTGGAAGGGGGCGGGTGAGAAAGGGAGGGGGGAAGGGGAGAGGGGAGCGCAGGGAGAGTGAGGAGGAAGGGGAGGAGGAGGAGGAGAAAGGGGGAGAGGGGATGCCGGTGAACTCTTGAACCATGGCGCGGAAGTTGGAGGCGTCGGTGGTGAGGACAGTGGTGGGTGGGCGGCGAGACGAAGAGGAGTAGGAGGGGATCGTGGTGGTGGAGTTGCCGGAGTATTGATCCATGAGAGGGAGGGAGGGAGGGAGGGGTTACGGGGAGGCTAGCATTCTAGAAGGGAGGAGTACAGGGGAGGAAAGTGGTTTGGCTTTAAAAGGATCTAAGATGCTGTGGAAACAGCGCATGGGCATAAAAAGGTGGGAGAGACAGAGAGAGGGCGTTGGGGGATGAAGGAATTGCTTTATGGGGGATCTAAATATGCTCTGCTTTTGGATTGTGGAGGCCAAAACTACTGTTATTGTTCGGAGAGCAGAGGGCGAGAGGCCAGCTATTTCTACAGTGAAGTTTGGGTAGATGCCCCTGGAGATTAATCTGGGTGGAGGTGGAAGACACCAGTCACTTGAGTCAGGCTGTTACCATCAGATTTAGGGCCCGTTTGGGGCAGCTTATAAGTGCGGCGGCGTTTTCAAAAACGCCGGTTCACTTATAAGCTGC
>NW_018164578.1:1011597-1026195 GCF_001263595.1 Phalaenopsis equestris
TTTTTATGAAATTCTCAATGGTTTGATCGTGGCATGTGTAACATACATGTGTGCAGTTATTTGCTCTGATTGGAGAAGAATCGTAAAATGTGTAACAGAATCTGATCCCTTAGTGTTTGGTATTTTCTTGTCTTAACATTTGAAATTTAATTTTGTTGAGAAAATTACAAATTATGCGTGACAGATTATTCATTTGACTAAAAAAGTCTGCAAATAAGCTGTTTACAAAACTCACAAATCAAACAACTAAACAGCTTATCCACAGCAGGGCAAAATAGTCATTTATCCATAATCAGTTGTTTTCCAAACGCACAAACCAAACAGCCACACAGCTTATTTGGATCAGCTGCTCATCAGCAGATTATCAGAACAAGCTGCTTATCAGCAGAAGCTGGATAAGCTACAGCTGCCCCAAACAGACCCTTAGGGAGTATTTCGTAGCACGTTTTTAATAGAATTTACATTAGATTTAAAGTATTTGGTAGCACGTTTTTAATAGAATTTACATTAGATTTAATCTAAATCTAGCCACATAAAAAAAAAAAAAATCAAATCCAAATCTCTCCCTTTTTGTCAAATTTTTCTCCAAGTAGGAGGCGGATTACGTGAATTTAGAAGGCGGATTACGCAGATTTAAGCCGCGAAACCTGTGGATTTGATAAATCTTATTAACTTAAATCATCTACTCCAGCAAAAACCGCCTTAGAGTTTAATTGAGATCGGTTTAAAATTAGTTTGAAAGAAATTTGATTCAAAATTTTGTCTCATAATTAGCTAAAATTCAAATCAACTTTCAAGCAATTAATCGTCTTTGAGCTAAATTTGAAACCCCAATTGAGCCAAGGCTGGGGAAATTTTAAAATTTGATCAATATATTTGAAATTCTCAACTACTTTTGGATATAGCATTAATTTTTAAATAATTTCAACATTTTTAAAATTCATTATAATTAAATTTTATTCCTGATACTCTCATTTTATATTTTCCATTATAACCTGACTATGTAATTGAAAAGAAGACTGTTATAGTGTGATGAATTTTACTAAGGGGATATGACCTTTTATTAAAAAAATTACTTGATGATACCCTCACTGAAGTCTGATGATAATGAAGGTTACAGATATATTTGATATAAATAAATAATAAAATTATATATTTTTTTCGTTATGTTGAATTTGAATTTGTCTGTGAGTCACACATCAAGAGAATATAGCGTGAGAAAAGAAAAAATAGAAAATTAGACAAAATAGTGCACATCATTACGAGAATGCTGTGGATTAGCATCGGAATTAATTCCAATGCAAAATTAGCAAACCAATTTGTGATTGTTTCTTGCTCCCAAAAGATTCTACACTAAGAAATCGCATCGAGTGGAGGACGCCAATTCGACATTATAGTGCCAGATTAGCGTCTGCATATGTCGACGCTAAAATTACTTATTAGCATTGTCATTAGCAGTCGCTAATGCCGAAGCAAAAACCCTAAAATAATGCTACCATGAACCACAACCTCCACTTCACATTTCTTCTTGTCTGAAGTCCTCTTCTTCTTAGGTTTTCCTTCATCGAGTCCAAGCTTTTCTGGCAATTCCGGCACCAATTCACCTCTTCAACCTTGTCCAAGGGGAGGAATCTTCTTCAATGCGTCCAAACTTTGGTTTGTCATAAGTTTTCATATGTTTTTTCTCTGCATAGGTGTTAGATCCAGAAATACATAGGCTTTGCTCAAGCTTTTTTCTCATTCCTTTGTTAGGTATGCAATGTATATGGCTTTCATGATTTTAATATGTGCTTAAATATAGATGTTCAGGTTTGAGGTATGTAAATACCTAAGAATTTTGTGTTATGTAATTTTAGATTGGTACCATGTATGTGAATATGTGCTTTGTATGTAAATATGTAAATATAAAAATTTAAGTGTGAGATAAGTAAATGCATAAGAAATTTGTGTTATGTATGTAAATATGAAAATTTAGGTGTGCGGTATGTAAATACATATGATTAGTGTTATGCATGTAAATATGTGCTTTGTAAGTAGTAAATATGAAAATTTAGGTGTAAAATATGTAAATACATAAGAAATTTGTGCTATATGTAAATATGAAAATTTAGGTGTGTGATATATAAATACATAAGAAATTTGTTCTATGTTAGTTTAGGATAGAGTTAAGCTAGTGTCGATTCTTCTTTGGTTAAAGGTAAACTAATGGTGTGGTAATTTAATTGGTCAGTGCATAGATGGTTTAAATTGAGTGTTAATGGGTTAATTGGTTGATTCTCTCGCTTTGTAGACTTTGGGTTTCATGAATGGTGTAGGTGGCCTTAGGATGTGTAGATTATAGTCTAAAGTTTCATGTAGGTGTGAAATTTGGCTAGAATTTAAATTAAAAAAAAACATGTCACTCAGTATGACACAATGACGTTGTACTAATATATAGAGCTAAATTTATGATACATATGAATATTTGAAATGTTAGATCGTTGATGTATATCAGATTTTATCCAGAAAAAAAAAACTGTCGACTTTATGTCTGGTGTTGAAGAGTTTGTTCATGCGGCATTGCATCTCCTCATTTACCTTTCAAAAGGTAGGTTCTGATACCCCTGTGCAAAGCACAAGAATCAAGTGTACTTGACACCCGTATGAGATTTAAACTCGATTATTGGTATTGGATTTCACATGGTGAATTTGAACCAGATATTCAGTACAGCTATGTTGGAGCCTCATCGAGTTATGCCATTTCAACTGTTCACGATTCTGACATGTATGAGAAAATGACTGATGATCCAAGCAGGGCTCATTTTGTTGTGAGTGTGCTTGATGATGATAAAAAACCAAATATCGAAGAATAACAATTCTATGAATCATTAAATGCTACACAACAACCACTGTGAGAAGGATATACTTTACACATAGAGTTAACTATCACCATGAGAATACTGAGTATCAAAACTGATTTCAACATGCCCGTGGAATGCTTTATTCAAGTAACAATATTATTAAAAGAGGAGAACCCTGCAAAAAATTTAGTTCCAAAAGATTTGTACAGAACTAAAAAGTTAGTGCGAAATTGGGGCTACTATTTAAAAAGATAAATTGATGTGTCAGCGGCTGTATGTTATATTACAGAGAAGATGCACACAAGACGAAATGTAGATTTTGCAGTGATGATAGGTTCAAACCAAGGGGAAGAAAGAGTAAAAATTTGAAGAATATTTCTTACAAACTTTTCTTTTATTTTCCTCTCATTCAATGACTCCAACGACTGTTTGCTTCTATACGCACAACTCCCCAAATGACATGGCATAAAACCAAATCTGTTAATGCTAATACAATGTTTCATTCTTTAGCTGGAGAAGCTTGGAAATACTTTGACCGTAGTTATCTGGATTTTGCAGTAGAACCACACAATTCTAGGCTTGACTTATGTACATATGGTTTCACACCTTATTCACGTTGAACGGTCATTATCACACCATATAATTTGCTCTTTGATATGTGTATAAGTGTGTTGTTTTTAGTTCTAACTTTAATCATACCAGGCCTACATAACCCAAGTCTTGTGGGAAACCTGCGTGTACTTATAGTCTCTTATAGATGAGCTACAAGTCTTGTAGGAAAACAGCGTGTACTCCAGCACTTGAGATGGCTGAGACCGCCGATAAAGTTTATTTTTTTTTTGGGGAGTGACTTGTAAGTCAACTTAGTTTTTTTTTCCACTAAAGTAATTTCAATTTTTATTCCATTTTATAATGTACCGAATGTTTCAGTTGTAGGTTCAACCTTTCTAGGTCGTCTGTGATGCAGATCACGAAGACCATCAGGAACAGCTCTGGGAGAGATAGAGAGGTGGCTAGCCAGAGCTCACTATCCACCAGAAGCAGTGGTAGTAAGTCTATCACTACTCAGTCATAGTTTGAGTTGTAGAGGCAGGCAACGAGGAAGAAGAAGAGGATTGTGTATGCCTTAAAGCAAAGGAGATAGCATTTGAGACCAAGCATTCCCATGCAGCTGTGGGTGGCCCTAACTCGTTACAGGCTTAACTGGAAGAGCTTGCCAGGCAGGTCATGATAATGAATGAAGAAAACTGACAACTGTGTGAAGACCAGTAGATGGTTGCAGATAGTCTACCATGACTGATGGAGAGTTTTGATCGTCAGGGCAAGAGACATATGATTGTTGTCGAGGAGGATGAAGATCAGGAGCATGATGATGATGATGAGGAAGATTGGAATTTTTTTGTTTGATGATGTTCCCCAAACAAAGGGGCTGACTTTATGTTTTTTCAATTCTGTTTAGGTGAACTTGGAGTTTCTTGTGTTGTGAACTTTAAAGAGTTTGATCCACTTATATTTAATTTAATTCGATAATATTATATAAATATGTTTGAGATTTCTTATCATATTATGTTACTTGTGTTTGTTATGTGCAAATATGTGAAAATATAATCATTTTGCTTCTTTTTTTTGTTTCCTACAGGTACGCGTCGGATTAACGTCAGAATATTCCAATGCTAAAACTTGCATTCAGCCAATCGGTACTTGTCGCCGCTAAATTGACGCAGGAACGTCAAACCTGGGCGACGCTAATTATCGTCAGACATGGCTGATGCTAATTAGCATCCACTTTATCTACGCTAATTTGTGTCGGCTAGTTTCGACACTCCTACGTCGTTATGTTAGCGTTGGCCGTATTTTCGAAGAAAATTTTTAGTGACGGATTTTGGCTATGCAAATTTTGATGCTATTAAAAATCTGACACAAATGTCAACGCAAAAATCAATTAGCGACGCCCAATTTAATGTCAAATTTTTTTTACGATAATCTAGCTTAGTGTCAGAAAATTACCCTATTAGCCTCAGAAATGTCGCTAATCAGGCAATTTTTTGTAGCGTGTATATAATTTTATCCTCAGCAAACAACCAAAGAAAAACAAGTGACAAGATTTAATCATAATTTAGAATTTATCCTTCGTTTAGACAATATATTAATGAAGACACCCGACATAAATTTTACAAATTAGCATATATCAGCAATTTGATAGCTCTAAAACATGACTAAATTGCAGTACATAGTACATACACAACTTCTAAAATGGCCTTTTATCACCTTTTGGCAATATTTTTCTAAATAAAGTTTCTCTAATTTTTAATGAATAGCATAATATAGCTCACATAATGCGTTAATTCAAGGATTAGCTTCAACTAGCACACAATTTACATCACGAAAATTGATGAATTAGTTGTTTAATCCAGTATATTTATGAATAAACCTCACCTAATATTTCCTAAATAGCATGTCTCACCTTCTTCAGTCTTAAATCAAGCATCTTCTTTAATAAAAATAATTTGCACATCATGTAGCAGTACAATTCATATATTTTTGTTAGTGTTTTTGAAGATACTCAGCCCATAACTTCATAAGGATAACATATTACCACATTATGCGACCCTATATAAAGTTTCCTCAGCAAACAACCCATAGAGACAAATAGACAACATTTAATCATAGATTTGATTTTCTCCTTCATATATATAATATGTTAATGAAAAAACCCAACATAAATTTTTAAAACTAGCATATATCACCAATCATCTTGTACCCCTAACTTTACTTCAATGATAAAATACCTCTTTACATGCTTTTCAAATTGAGAAGTAGCTTCTGTAGGGTTCAAATTTAAGATATTGTCAGTATGTTGTTAGCAACTCATCGTCGTCGCAAATCTTCTTCTTCTTCTTCAAAATTTATCCTCTTCAGAGTTCTAAATCCAATTTGTTATTCCAACTCTTGCATATCATTTTCTCACATGGTCACACGGGATAAATATTATGACCCTGTAAGTCATAATTACTCGGGTCGTGTCCGGATCCAAGTCATACACAGACAAATTTTACGCCAGTGAATTTTCTTGTTTTATTTTATATGAAAATAGGTCACGTCCACATGACATTATGTTAATAGCGTCTGAAAGTAGAAGAACATGAAAAAAAAGCTCAATATTTCCCTTCTACACACAAATATTTTTTTATTGAGTGTGTACCTGAATTCAATTCATTTATGATATATGTTCTCATCATCTCTTTCTTTCATCTGTCGTACCTAAAGTCATTTCACAACACAAAATTTGGCCTCATACTCTCACTTAATGGCAACTTTGAAGCGTGGAGTATTTGGCCATGGGAACTTTACAAACATATCCCAAAATTCTTATGTACTTATGCGTCTAATATCTGGTATTTGATATACATATTCATAACATTTTGGTGTCAAAATCCTCTACATGAAAATATCAATTTCACTTTAAGAAGTTAATAATAGCTCTAGTGTTGCATATGTAGGTAAATATTACAGTTTATTAAAGAGCACAAAGGCTCCATTTTATTACCATTAGAAAAAATTACAAAAGAAGGGGATAAAGAACCCAACCTAAGCTCTATACAACTCACTCCAATAAAAGAAAAAGGGTTCCTATATCCCAAAAAGCAAAAAATACAACTCACATCGCACTCCGAAACAACCAAAAAACCAAATCAAGAAAGATCCTTAATGGCTAAAGCCAACAAATCATCAGAAAATATAAAGTGAACTTTAGCATTCGAAAGAGTATACCCAGCCTTTGCAGCCCAGTGAGCAATTGAATTGTCTTCTCTACGAACATGCGCCCACATAACATTCATATTCTCTGTTAAAGCTTGAATTCTCTTCATCTGCAGCATAATACTCCAATGCACATCTTTATTTCACCTGCAAAACTTCCAAAGAATCAGAGAATCCATTTTCATAATAAATATTACAGTTTAGACGTAGGATATGTAAATACAAATGAATTGTGTGATATGTATGTAAATGGCGAACAATTCTTCTGATACAACAAAACTTTAAACTATTTAATCACGTGATTTCACCACATAAATCTTCACTACTTCAGAACTTATGTAGTCTCACAGATTAAACCCGCTCATCTCACATCTTTATCTTAAGATTTTCTCTGCTCTCTTTTCTCTTTTTTCCTTCGATATTCTGCTAATGGCGACGTATGCAGAAGTTTATTTAAAAAATAAAAAAATAAAAACGCCATGTCTATCAAACTGGAGAATTAATTAAATTGGACGAAGATGACACATACATGATAAGAGAAGACTAAAGACATGGATAAAAAAGTTACACCAATGCAGTTCTTTTAATCTGGTGCCGTGCAGTTTTAAGTAACATATAAAGAGAGAAAGGCAAGGATGGCCATACATATATATATATATATATATATATTAGAATCATAACTTTTTTTTCTCTTTGTTTAAATTTGATATCTACAGCTTCATGTAGTCTGCAACAGCATGCAAAATTACTAGATTGATTGTGACATATAAAGAGAGAATTAATTATGGATTAAATTTTTTTAATTATTATTTATTCGCAAAATAACTAGGTATCTAATTTTTTAAAAAAATCACTTATAATTGTTTACAGGATTTTTTTTTTTAAAATTTTTCTAAGCGATAAAAATTTCAATTTTATCGAATTTAAAATAGCGTACAAGATGGATATGATAAGAATAAAATCTATAGATACTTAATCCTTATGCATTTTAAAAATTAATACGGCTCACATAATTAATATCTGATTGTTAAAACCGTTAACAATGTTGATTTGCTATCATCAAGATGAGCCAAAAAAAAAAAAAAAATTGATACCAAACTTTTATGTACTTGCCACTAGAATTCATAGCACTTGTAATATTTAGAGCTTCATTATGGTAACTTTATATTCCTCAGCAGTAAAGTTTTAATGACTAAAGTTTCGAGCATGAGATTTTTCGGTGCAGGTGAAAATATCTGGCCACCGGACAACCATCTCATCTGCTTAATGACGCTACAGTTGCAACAACTTTATAAATTCGAAAGGCAAGAAAAATCAAATTTACTGACTAGGTTTAGATTTAAAAATATTAAAAAAAATTTATGTCAATTAAACTTCAAGTTATTGTAGGAAATCAAAGCATTAGTTGGTACATATGTAAATGCCTCGATAAATTCTAGAATTTCATGCCAAAAAAATTAGACGAAGAAGATGAAGCATAAAAGAAGGGTATAAAAAAGCAGAAGAAGAAAGAAAGCAAGCTAAGTAGAGAAATTTTTATGACAATGTAAGTGATGATAAAATTGTCATTTAGTTTTCTTTTGTATGTATGTGTGTGGCAACCCGACTTGATGGGCGGCCGTGAAATTGGTCTAAAAGAACTAGTATTCAGATAGTGATTACTGCAACACACATTCATTCATCTCAACAAATACATAAATTAATCATTATAAAAAATTTAGAAGATCTAACAAATGTGCATGACTCTTTTTATATGTATGTTTATGAAACTAAATATTTATTTTTCAGCAACTTATTAGTTAGAGGCTTCTATTAGAAACCTTTTGTGAATTTTAGTTTCCAATTTCTGCCATTGAGAATTGGGAAAATTATTATGCTGAACAGTCGTCTAAATGATGACTTAGATGTTGAAATATAAACTTGGTTTTAGTTTTTTTTTTAAATAAAGCTTAATTTCTAGAAGGTAGGTGTCGTAGGTATGGAATTATTGTGTGGTAAATATGAAATTATTTGTAACCATTAGATTAGAATTATAGTGGCACAATCCTAGCCGTTAATTTAAGATTTGCCACTAGTATAAATAGAGGTAGAGTCTTTGAGTTTATATCAAGCCAAGTAAAGGTGTTAAATAAGAGTGAAGCTTCTTCCATAAGTTGTTTTTTTTTAGCCTTTGTCATTTCCTAAAAGCTTCTTCATTCCAACATTAGATGCGACCACGCCACCAGGGATTGCATGACGGATCAACCGAACGTGCATTTCCAGCAACTAATAATTTCTTCATGTTGAGATAATACAGTAAATTAAAATAAGATGTATTAATTGATTGTATTTATTCAATCTCTTTTCAAAGTTAGATATAAAACGTAAAGCATTTATTATTCATTTTGTGTAATCAATTTGAATTTGACATCCGACAAGTTTTTTACTTCGTGCCTTAATTATACCAAGCATTATATGACTTCAATATCTGTGCATATTTCTTTTTAAGAACAACTTGTTGACAAGCAATAATTTGATTGAGAGTGATGCAAATGAATTTTGTATGAGAAATTTATTAGGGCTTCTTTCGGGATCACTTTTGCTTTTTGGTTTTAGTTTATGTCTTGACATTTATTTAAAAATATGTTCATTCAGTACATTTTTTTATATATTTTTATTTTATTTTTTTGCTTAAGAAATTTATTTATTTTCAAAATCATTCAATATATATAAAAATTATTTTCAGTATTTTTAAAAATAATTAAATATATTATGACATGTCAAATATATTTTATTTTAAGTAAGAATAAAAATAACATAAAAAACAAATTCAAAATTAAAAGTGCTCCCAAAAAACCACTTAGGGGTCATTTAAGACCCCATTTATTTTTTGTTTCAATTTTATTTTTATTTTTTATTTTATTTTGTTTCTATTTTTAATTTGAAACATGATTATTTTTATTAACAACACTTAAAATGCAAAAAAAAAAAAAAATTTGATATTTAAAATTTTTTTTTAATGAAATAAAAAATAAAAATATATTCCAAATAAATTAAACAAACATGTTTTTAAAAATAAATACCTAAACAAAAACTAAAATTGTAATTGATCCATAATAAATCCTTAATTTAAAGTTCATCATGACTGTAATATAAAATTTTTTTTATAATCATATTGAAATAAATTTTGTCACCTAATTTATCTTAATTGAACTTAGTTTTCGGGGTTTTACAGACGAACAAATTTCTTAGCTCGCTACTTATAATTCTTCCAGGAGTATAGTTTTTTTCATATGACTGACTGCACTTTTATCTCAGACTCCATTAGTAGATGGGCATCAACAGATGGCCGACATGTGTTTATTGGCTTCAAGCTTTCTTAACTCATTTGCTCTTAACTTATTCATCCTCTATGTTAAAAATAAAATATTAATTCTTTAGTTTTAGAATGATAGATTTGTTGTAAAAAACGCGACAACAAAATGAAAATGAAACGAGTAAAATTGCACACAGAGAAAAAACACCAGAGCGAAGCTGCAGAAGATTTTACTACTTAGAGAAATTACACCGTCGAGCGCCTCAACGTTTACAAGAAAATCTCTATTTTCTTCTCTCTCTTCCTCTTTCTCTTTCTCTTTCTCTCTTTCTCTTAGCTCTCAAGATGACTTGACTTGGTCTTGTTTGGTTTTGCTTGACTTGCATTTCCTTTAAACCAAATGAAACTATTTATAAAAATCATAAGAGAAGTAGGTGGGAGGTAGGGGGTGGTAGGTTGGATGTGGTAGGTGAGCGGTAGGTGGATGTGGTAGGTGAGTGGTAGGTGGATGTGGTAGGTGAGCTGTAGGTGAGATACTTAATTAAGAAACTAATTAAATTCGGTGGATCGACCTTCACATTACCAAACAAGATTTAGCTAAAATCCTGAAACACCAAAAAGAATCTCATTTATCGGAAAATATTATTAAAAAATAATCAAAAAAATTTAAGCACTAATTCTCTTAAGTTCGGCAGCAGCCAAATTTGAACAATCTGCAAGACTGTATAGAGTCCTTTTCTATAGTACAGTTGAAGCCGAATTAGCTCACTCTTCACGCACAGCTAGCCAGTCAAGGTTATAAACTTAGAAGGCTTCAGCGTTAAGCAGGATGACGTTGGGATTTGACGTTGACATCTTAACCCACGCCACTAATCATTAATCTGAGTCGTGATTAGTTTATCTTTGGCTTAATTACTATTTTTTAATTGCGTCTTAATATGGAGTACGTACACTGGAAATGTCTCGTCTGACAAAAGGAGTGCCAATCAATTAAGTTAATAAAATAATTAACAAAATTGTGAATTTGGTCATCATTGACATCATAATTATAATTCTCATCTTAAAACCTTTTAAGTCACTAAGCCGGCTCTTAAAACTTGATAGTAAAAGTGATTAGAATAGAGCACCAATTCAATTTGAATTCTTCATTGGCCGAACTCATTTGGATCATGCAAAGCATCATAAGTTATTCCTTAGTAGTTCGAATTCTCTCCAAAGTTAAAGTTAGAGTATTTTTCGTGGATCAATTTTGATCTAATAATTTATGGGATTTAAGGTATTAATTTAATAAAACAAAACTTTTGTCTATGTAGTTTGGAGAACACATTACTATCACTCGAAAAATATAGAAAACATGAATATTAGATATCAGGTACATGCATAGCACTCGAAACATTGATATTTACAAAACTAACTCATGTTTTTCAATTTTCTAAAATTCCCAATAGCATTCATAAGTGCTTGGTTTGGTAGTTTATGAAATTTATGTAAGTTTTAATTTTATCAATAACAATATTTCGAGTACTAAATTTTTATATAAATTAAAAGAGGTGCAATGCTTATTATAGAAGAGACTTTAAGGGGTTGATTTTTTTTTTTTTTCTGGGTAGAAGTGATGATTAAAATACTATAATTTTTTTAAGAAAAAAGGCTCTAATGCAAGACATCAATGATAAAAATGAAGATATGAACCCCTAAGCTGAGAACCCATTTGGGTGTGACTTTTAGTGCTTTTTCATAAATCAAATTGATGTTATAATAAAGTTTTAACAACAAAGCAGCGGGATGTAGAAAGGCAGTCCAAGGAAATAAATCAAGGCAGACGGGATGTAGAAAGGCAGTCCAAGGAAATAAATCAAAGCCTTTCGTTACTCAGACGGAGAGGCCCACTTTAAGGAGCCCAAATGGTATATAGAGATAATGGAGTTATGGGGCGTATGGCCAAAGATTATATAAGAGTAAATTGCATAAAAATTAAACAAACACTAAGTGATTATATTAAACATTACTTTTTCCATACAAAAAAAATGAATTTCCTGATATTTATTTTTATCAGTTCAATTGTGGATAAATATAATTTTATTTTAAATATTAATCAATGAATTAGAAGATTTTTTTATACAAAATACACAAATATATTTAGTATAACTTATAGAATATTAAATGAAAATACAATATAATAGCATGAGTTTTTTTTTTTTTTTTTTTTTTGGTAGTGAAAGCGGGCCCTCGCCTTACGACCTACGAGCATCATCACAACTCCCGACTTTGACCCATGCGGCTAATGTGCATCATTATTGCTCACCACTGGGGCTTACGTGGTTCATGGCTCGTGTAGCTTCTAACTCTGGCCTCTGCCGTCTATAGACCACTACGTCTTATGTGACCACTTATGGCCTAGGTGATTTATAGCTCGTGTAGCTTACGACTTCTGACGCTACAACCTTTGGACTTTATCACAGTTGACTATTATGGCCAACACGACCAACTATGGCCTATGCAACCCACAACGTATAAAACTCCCAACTCCAGCCTTTGTGGCTTGCCGACGTTATCACATCTCACCACTCGCTCTACGTGACCAATTATGGCTTACATTTGTGGCCAACTTATGCTCTCAAAGACACCATTCGAGGTCCACATGATCAACTACTATCATGGCTTTCACTATATTCTATATGAGAAGCTGACACTACAACCAACGTTTACAATATTTTGGTAGACTACTGTCTTCATATCAATCGACTACAGCCCTTGCAGTCTAATATTACTTAGAGTTGTAATCATTACAACCATACTATGATTATTATGAATAAACTACTATTTTAAATTTATAATAAACAATTATTTCATACTACAGGAGAAGAATGAATCTATATACTCATCATCTTATTATATAATTTAAACTTCAGTAGGCATTGTAGTTTTTCCTGCTTTTCAAGATTTTTGATATAGAAACTAAAGTGTGTAATCTTGCTAACTTTTGTATAGTTACCAGTGTGACAAGTATCTTTAGGCACACGTGTGTGTGTGAAAAACTTAAAATTTAGCTATGGTATATGGAAATACATAGAAATTGAGTGGAATATATGTAAATACTACTTAATTTTATTGCACATATTCTAATTTTCATGTACTATCTATTATATTTCAATACAATTTAACTATTAAGAAAATATTTTAATTATACAATATTCATAAATATACACAACTTCAATTTTTGTATTCTTCCTTATTTTTAAAAATTAACTATATAATATTAATATATAAGACTCGTCACATAAAATGATGTAAATGCCCCGATAAATCAACATTCTCTCCATCCAAAACCTTTCAGAACTAAGAACTAGACAGGTTTTTATCTTGATAAGGCAAGGCATCGCCAATGTATGAAAGACAAATGCTTCACGCCCAAACTGTCCACGGCGCTCTCGTCGCCGGATACGGTCACCGCAAGTTAAATTGCTACGCTAGTACAGCCAAAAGCCAGAACAAAACCGACGCCGAGATCTCATTACCCAGCCAGAAAACAGAACAGCACGATCCACCGTCGAAATCATAACGACATTTATTACACACACATCAAGACCGACTAACACCACACCGTACAAACTCTCATATCGTCACCCATCTGTCCACAAACGGTGGCCACACCAAAACCCAATCTTGTCGATCGCGTGAAACCCTAATCGAACTCCAGCTTCTCCTTCCGGCCAGCGACGGCGGGCCTAAGCAGCCGAGGACCATTAGAAACTCCGTCGTCATCAGAAGAACAGTAATCAACGGTCGCATATAGCTTATATGGTGAGGTATCTGTTGCGAGCCACTGCTCGATGGTGAACTGACGCTGGAAACATCCGAGATGAGGTCCTGTAGTGGTGACCTCGACGTAGTTACAGTACCATCCATGATGCTCACCAGATCCATCCGATGTGAGATTCAGCCAGCACAGTGGGCCGGAGAGGCATGGAGCTCGGCCAGAGAAGATGTCGAGGTTTCCCCTCTCGAAATAGTTGTAACCTTCGCCCATCAGGCCTCCCCAATCTTCTAGATCCGTTATCTCCACGCCCCAGCCGTCTGATGCAGCGAGCGTCAGGCTTATCTTTGAGTCCGTCCCGCCTTTCCAGATGCTTCCCGTTCTGATGTAGATTGTGTAAACGCAGGTGTCGTCATCGTGAGCTCTTGCCTGCGGAATCATAAGAAGAAAAAGATCAACGTAGAGTGATTGAAAGCACTATTCAGGGGAAAAAGGAAGGAGAAGCGTACTTTGGTGGAACGGAGGCTGGAAGCAATGGCTGCGGTAGCCGCGAAGAAGAAGATGAGGAGAAGGGAGAGCGTCTTGGTGGTGCCGGAGGCCATGGTCAATGCAGGGATTTTGTTGAGGCTTGTTTTATTGATGATGAGATTTGAAATTTATAAATGATGTGCAGGTCAGGGGCTGGTTTAGATTATAAATGTAAGATGTGATCTATGATTGCTGTCGGCAAGTAAATTTGTAGCCATTGGTGTATAATTTTTGTCAAAGGTTGAGTTCTTTTAGCGGGTTATAAATTATTGATTATTTTAAAATAATATGAATACCTTTTTTTTTAATTTAAAAGAAAGATACCTTAACAACATCTAATTTTTATATATTTATATAACTAACACTTAAAATTTAACTTTTATAGCTGTATACACAAGAAATACCAGCACAATTAGGGT
>NW_018164578.1:1026295-1029806 GCF_001263595.1 Phalaenopsis equestris
GCTGTATACACAAGAAATACCAGCACAATTAGGGTCAGTAGACACGCTATGACAATGGCTTCGATCAGCGGATCATTACTGCAACATCGACTGCTCAAAGTGCGTACAGGAGCACCCGACTGCAGTTGACCGACTTACCTATGGCAAGCGAGATCGCCACATGAAAGCGACTCAACCGACTTAGAAAGTCATAGTCTCTACTCGGCGGGTCGCCTCAATCAGTCAAGTTGAGACAAATTGGTGCAACCAATTACCGTCATATTAAAAACTCAAATTGTAATACATATATGGTATAAATTCTGTATAATTGATTATAACATTAATCATATTAAGAACAGTTTCCAAAACTTTTTCTTCCTTATAATTCTATAAAATACCCTCTTATAAATATGAGTCAAAAATAGTAATAAAATGGAATGAACTAGCTCTCCCTTTGTATTCTCTCTACAACAAATTCTTGCTACACTCCTCTTTTTCGCTCGACTCAAACTCTTGTGGCGTGTTCATAAAAGACAATTTGAGATCTAACACCTAAAAGGTGGTGCGGTAAGCGTGGACACACCACAACTAAGAAGTGGAGTTAACTATGACTTAGAAGATTCCCAAAGGGAGATAACACACATGAAAACCAACAAAGACACTACGCAACCAAACGACATTCGTAGGTCTAGCGCTTAAAAGCCCAAATGACACTCATAATCTCCAAGCGGCAATTTCCCAATGGAACGATCAACCGCCAAATTTGGAGGCGAAACCTTAAGGCATCTATCCTCAAAGGTCCCCTTCGACGAACTGGCTACTATGAACAACCAGGTTAGCAATCAGCAGGTAGATGGACAATGTAAGTCCCAACACACCAACACACCGACACACCGTGTCTGCGCCAACGACCATGCGGCGGGAAGAACGAATGTGAGTGCTTGTCCGACCACTCGCATGATGGGCTTTTACTCGCTAAATCAAAGAAGCAATGCCACCACCTAAGCTAAGGATCCCTCTCCTGGATTCCTACAAAGGGAGGCATGACCTGATCAACCACATAGCATTGTTAGAGTCGTCAATCTATCTGCTCTAAATAGACGGGCCCATAATATACCACCTCTTCTTAACCACCCTGAAGGAATAAACCCTTCGATTATTTAACGGTCTGTCGACCGAGACCATTCCAAATTACTATCAATTTAAATGACTCTTCATTTCACACTTCTCAAACGTACAGAAATTCAGGAAAGACTCTGATCCATTGACTCTGATACATTGCTCAACATCAAACAGGAAGAGGGCTAGAACCTACGAACCTACATTGCTTAAGCTAGAAATAAGAAGCCTGAAATTGTCGAAACAGCTTTGAAACGAGGAGTCCAAGGCATACGATTTTGATTCAGGTATGACTTAAATCTGTTTAAATCTAATACTTTTGCAGAAGAATTGGAGATGGCGAACGAGCACATACTCGTTGAGGAAGACTTCAAAGTGCCCCAAGGATAAGCCAGAATCGTCCGACCACCCATTAAAGAAGATGAAAGAACGAGGTGAGCCGCGAAGGTCGAAGGGCAATCAATCGTCCACCGATCACCAAAACAACAAATCTTGGTCCCACAATCATTGAAAAAATAACTGAAAGCAACGCTTAGATAAATAGTCGGCTCAATATTATGACCGACCACATGTTTACAGAAAATGCAAGGTTTGACACCTCTCAACTTGTCGATGACCAAATTAGTCCAGGTCATCCAAAATAAGGACTACTTCAACTCGGCCACGCTATTGAATGTGGCTTTGACCTTACTGGATACACAGAATGAATGTGGCTTTGCCCTTACTGGATACACAGAAGTACTGCCAGTACCACCATGTCCACGGTCATGACATACATGAGTGTCGATAGCTTAAAAACTTGATTGAAAAACTCATCCGCGCCGGGAAGCTCAAAGTGTTTGTTATAGTCAGCACACACATACAGTGACAGGAAAAGGCTCCCGTCTGTCAGGGCAAATAAGGTCCATGTAACAGGGATAATACCTGCCACCTTCGGGGGGGACCCCGACCATCCTGTTTAAAGAGATAGCGTTTGGGAGAGGTTTGCGACATCGTTTCGTACAGACTTAAGCATTTATCAATTGTTTTTACACATGCACATATCCCATCGAAGGGAAACCACTATAATGGGGCAATCATCATCACATCGTTGATCAACTACTACCAGGAGGTAGCATTCTCATTGATACAAGAAGTTTCATGAATATCCTATCCAAATAGTTTTAAATAATATCAACCTCAAGGCTGACCGGTTGACATTACCTGTCAGTTCTTTTTTTCAAATTTTTCAGGGAAAGAAAGGAGGCGCTCAGCCTTGTCACCCTTGTCATCTCTTGTGGAGAAGCAGAGAAGCAGTAACATAGCTCGCATGATTTCCCATTGGTAGAGTCTTCGCCGACCTACAATGCTACCTTCATTTGACCACTTTTGAACAGCTACCGAGCCGTGACTTCTACCTACCATGTGGTAGTAAAGTTCTCAGGCGGAAATACAGTAATTACATTCTGAAAGAACTTGGAGAAGTTTAGAAGCTGCTCTTTGTGACTGGTCTCGAGGGTCGAACATGAATTGCTTGACATCCAGATCTAGAGGGAAGGGGGTCTCGATACCAGTAAGGTCGTCCTCTTGATACCCATGTCAAACAAAGAACCCGTTAGGTTTTTCCGAATCAGTGAACACTATGACGCATGATTCAGGAGCTAGCTGATATAGACACTTCAAGTGCACTGGGAATTTTTCATGTGGACCGCAATAGAAATGTTTGACTTTTCAATCGATGTAACATGCCCCCGGCTGAACCTTAGCCCCAACTCTCGACAGGTCCAACAGTAGATTAGGTCGACCGCCAGAACTTTGGTTGAACTGATAGTTCAGTACCCGATGCGGCTCTCGAACGTTGTCATGATCAAGAAAGCCATTGACAAATGGTGGATGTGCATCGATTTCACCAACCTCAAAGAATGGAAAATAAAAACGTGTAAAGTGAAAAGAAGTAGCACCTTCTCTTATTTATAAGACATGAACATAAAACGAAGCATTATATAATGATAGATGACACACCAAACCTCATTTCAAAATTTATTTAAAATGTATTTTTACTTCAAATAACATTATAACAAACCTTGAACGAAGTTTTTAATAAAAGTGTGTTCCAAGACCTCATAGAGTCCATGCCACCCTCAACTTCTGGAGAACCAACTCAATGCTTAACTTAATCTGATCAACCTTCTTAGCTTTCTGATTGAACCTCACTAGATCTAATATCTCACGGAGTGCCTCGAGCTCTCGCAGTATCTTGGTTAGGCCACCTCGAAGGGCGACAAGCTCAGTCCACAAAGTTGCTACTTAGCATCCAGGCGAATCGATAGCTCCCGCACAAGATCCACAACCGAACCCCCGATAACTTCCTTAAGAGGGCCAACCAATGCCCTGACAGTTTGGTCTCGCCTGCCCGCTGCTTCTTGATGTCGGG
>NW_018164578.1:1029816-1032439 GCF_001263595.1 Phalaenopsis equestris
CCCATGCTAGTACCCTTATTTGGAGATCTATCATGAGCGAGGGGTCGGGCAGCTGATAAACCGTTTAGGCTGACGGTGGTAGAAGCCCAACATTTACGACCTACAAACCGATCACTGTAGCAGGAGAGGATTTTGCGATATCTTTCAACATCCTGCCATCTTAGAAATCCTTTGACCTGACCAATTCGTCTATGAGTCTATCTATGGAAGAGAGAGACTTAACGACCCTCTCCCCTTTTGTATCGAGGTATCCCCGCTTTTTTGTAGCAGCAACTGAAGAAGGATCATGAAAACCACTCATTCCAACTCCTTTTCGCTTACCTCGACCAAAATAATCGGTTGGCCCTTGGTGTTTGAGCCCAGACTAATCTCCAAAGCCTTTTTGCTAGGCCTTCTCAACAATTGGCCTTCAATGTTAGTCTCAAACCTTGCCCGTTTTTCCTTCGTCAACATTTTCCTTTTTTGAGGAATATGAGATCTGCAACCTTGTCTTTGCCATCCTTTGAGGGTCTACAACGAACCGTTAGCCAAAATGATCTTCAATTATAAAAAGAAAAAGAATCGACAAATGATATAAGACTCAATTCATATACCCATTTATAAAGCACATGGTCACGTAATCCTAATTGAAGTTAAATGTTCAATTAATTCATGAATTTAATGCTAACAATTATTTAATAAACTTCCCTGTCCTTATTATAGCTATGGCTATTAAGGAGCAAAAAAACTCGGGGAACTAATATGTATATACCAGAAATACCAGCATGAATCTCAAAGCTATATACATTCCAAATAATGGCCGAACAATCAAAGCATCTGACTAATCAACAAATAATTCCAAGGTTAGGATAAGCTAACACACTATGACAATGGGTTCAACAAGTGGATCATTACTATAGTCCCGACTGATCGAAGTGTGTAGAGACCGTAGTTGGATGACTCACCCGTGGCAAGCAAGATCGTAATACGATCGAGCATCTTGACCTACCGGCACGCACTTTGAAAGACATAATCTCCACTCGGTCGGTCACCTTAATCAGCCCAATTCAGACAAATCAGTCTAGCTAATTATCGTCATGTTAAAAATTAAAATTATAATACAAATATTGTATATAATCCGTATACTTTATTAGAGTATTAATCATATTAAGAATAAGTTTCATAGTTGTTCCCTCATTTTTATAATTGTAAAAAATACGCTCTTGTAAATAAGAGATAAAAATAAAAATAAAAAGGGACAGACTCTCTCTCTTACGGATTCACTCTACAACAAATTCTTGACCTCTCTACTCTTTTTTTTCTGTTTAACTCGGCTCTAACTCTCGAGGCGTGTTCACAAAAGACAATATGAGATCTAACAATAGTTAAATTTAAGTGTTAGATAAGTAGATTCATAGGAATAAGTACGACAGGGGGCGTCTAGACTGACGTGGGATGGACAAAGGAGATGAAAGCCCAATGTTGAGTATGTAGTTGAAAAATTCTCGTTGTTCTCTCTCCTCCTAACCTTGTTGACTCCATAGTTTGCCTTATTAGAGTGAGCGCCCATGTGGCTTTGGTAGTTAAGCATAGGAAGGAGGGCAGGATGACAATATGAACATTATCTTATTATGATAGTGTATACAATAAATGTGCAAGCACAAAATTCAAGGAGGTCCGACGGTGCAAATAGGACAATACATGCTAAAGGATGGCCCACCGATAGAAGGCTTGGAAGTTCAATTGTTATATCAAAAGCATCAAGACCAAGGTTAACCAAGAAAATCGAGCTATTAGAATATGAGTTGTTCAACCAAAAGCAAAATATAGGGGAATTCAAGCCATTCTCCAAGATGAAACCTACCCAACGAGGAAGCTAATGCCTTTGGTACCATAATTCTGTTGGTGGTATCCAATTATCTCCCTGAACATTTGTTGACCTCACTTTTGGTTGAGATCTAGAAACTTCTTCAGTAGCCTAGGTCTAGCCATAGGATTTTCCTATTGACTAGTCTTAGAAAACTAGAAAAGGTACCCTCACCATTAGAAATTCAAAACTCTTCTTTTTACTCAACTTGAAATTCCACATATTGACCTTAACCTCTAGCATTTAGTAGGTAAGATCATTATGAGAGAATTCATCATTGTTCGTGTTTGGTTCGTTTAACTAACCGAACGAAAAAAATTTGTTCACATTCATCTCATTTACTTATCGGACAAATGGAACACGAACTCATTGAAAAACCGAACACGAACTGTTCTCGAACAACGAGCACTTTTGACAGCCATAGACGCAGACTACATCCGAACTCCAGACATAATAATTTCTCCAATTTTTAGAGAACAATAACTAAGGAGATTGGTGTGAGCTATTCGGAAAGTAAGATAGATGGTTTGAAACGCTGCAGCTTTTGGCGATGGCTTTATTAATGTCGCGAATAAGTGTTGTTGCAGCAGCTATTTATTTGTAGCGCATCTTCAAGGCACAATAGAAGTTACTTTTAATATTAATTATTAATTTATTGTTAAAAATGGAATTTTTAAAAATATTGTAAGTATTAAAAAACCTTTAAAAAAACTATTAATATTAATATTTAACTTCATAAGCCAAAAAAAAAAAAAAAAAGGGGGGGCTGAATGAACA
>NW_018164578.1:1035105-1060839 GCF_001263595.1 Phalaenopsis equestris
CTATTTCAAGGCCATTAAAGTTGTACTGTGACAACTCAGCTGCAGTATTTATGACTAAGAACAATAAGAGTGGAAGTCGAAGTAAAAACATCGACATCAAATATTTAGCCATAAGAGAACGTGTTAAGGAAAAGAAAGTGGTCATTGAACACGTTAGCACTGAGTTGATGATTGCGGATCCTTTGACTAAAGGCATGCCACCAAAGAATTTTAAGGATCACGTAGTACGAATGGGACTTGGTTCCATAATGTGATTTACATTGTACGAATATTTATTGAAACTCTTAATTCAGTTGATGATTTCTCATATGGTTTTGTGCACATATTTATTCATTCGTTTATTTTGAGAAATCTCATTCGGTTTGGACTTTGGAATAGACATATGGTTTATTCATTAAGTTGTATGGGATAGTGTTGAGAGACTTGATATAGTGTAATACATGGAAGATAATAATCACTATAAGAGGACCTATCACCATGATTCATATATTTTGTTTCTTTATATGATATGTGTTGAACTATATGAACCAAGTGGGAGAATGTTGGGATTTTTTCTTTAAGATTCCCAAATTAGTTAATGATGGGAATTAAATTTATTTCTTTGGAATTTCCAAATTAATTTCAATACCCTTTGATATTCCCAAATTAATTTCAATAACCTTTGGAATTCCCAAATTAATTTCAATACCCATTGAAATTCTCAAATTAATTTCAATAACCGTTGGAATTCTTTGGTGTTTTTAAGAGAAATAATTTTCAGAATGTGGTTCATATAGTGTCTAAGTTCAACACATGAATTTAGTAACATTCCATAATGTGGTTACATCCATTGAACTCTGTGATGGGCAGAGTACTATAAATTAGATGTGATGTTTGCTGTTTTGGTCCCTAAGCTTGCTCCTCTTCATTTTATTTGCACCATCGGGTTGTGAGTGAGAAAAGCTTAGAAGATCTATAACAGAAAATTTGTCGTGTGAGTTGTGAGTGTCGACTGTTCGTTTAAGTTATGGTTGGAGGTATGTATGATCCTATCTCGTTTCCGCTAATCAATTTAAAAATTTATTTTGTAAATCGAATATGGTATTTAGAATCTTTTACACACCTAATTTAAGGATCCCTCTCCTGGATTCCTACAAAGGGAGGCATGACCTGATCAACCACATAGCATTGTTAGAGTCGTCAATCTATCTGCTCTAAATAGACGGGCCCATAATATACCACCTCTTCTTAACCACCCTGAAGGAATAAACCCTTCGATTATTTAACGGTCTGTCGACCGAGACCATTCCAAATTACTATCAATTTAAATGACTCTTCATTTCACACTTCTCAAACGTACAGAAATTCAGGAAAGACTCTGATCCATTGCTCAACATCAAACAGGAAGAGGGCTAGAACCTACAAACCTACATTGCTGAAGTTAGAAATAAGAAGCCTAAAATTGTCGAAACAGCTTTGAAACAACAAGTCCAAGGCATATGATTCAGGTATGACTTAAATCTGTTTAAATCTAATACTTTTGCAGAAGAATTGGAGATGGCGAACGAGCACATACTCGTTGAGGAAGACTTCAAAGTGCCCCAAGGATAAGTCAGAATCGTCCGACCACCCATTAAAGAAGAGGAAAGAACGAGGTGAGCCCCGAAGGTCGAAGGGCAATCAATCCTCCACCGATCACCAAAACAACAAATCTTGGTCCCGCAATCATTGAAAAAATAACTGAAAGCAATGCTTAGATAAATAGTCGGCTCAATATTATGACCGACCACATGTTTACAGAAAAAGCAAGGTCTGACACCTCTCAACTTGTCGATGACCAAACTAGTCCAGGTCATCTAAAATAAGGACTACTTCAACTCGGCCACGCTATTGAATGCGGCTTTGACCTTACTGGATACACAGAAGTACTGCCAGTACCACCATGACCACGGTCATGACATACAGGAGTGTCGATAGCTTAAAAACTTAATTGAAAAACTCATCCGCACCGGGAAGCTCAAAGTGTTTGTTATAGTCAACACACACATACAGTGACAGGAAAAGGCTCCCGTAAAAGATCTCTCCAACTAGTCTGTCAGGCAAATAAGGTCCATGTAACAGGGATAATACCTGCCACCTTCGGGGGGGACCCCGACCATCCTGTTTAAAGAGATAGCGTTTGGGAGAGGTTTGCGACATCGTTTCGTACAGACTTAAGCATTTATCAATTGTTTTTACACATGCACATATCCCATCGAAGGGAAACCACTATAATGGGGCAATCATCATCACATCGTTGATCAACTACTACCAGGGGGTAGCATTCTCATTGTACAAGAAGTTTCATGAATATCCTATCCAAACAGTTTTAAATAATATCAACCTCAAGGCCGACCGGTTGACATTACCTGTTAGTTCTTTTTCCAGATTCTTCAGGGAAAGAAAGGAGGCGCTCAGCCTTGTCACCCTTGTCATCTCTTGTGGAGAAGCAGAGAAGCAGTAACATAGCTCGCATGATTTCCCATTGGTAGAGTCTTCGCCGACCTACAATGCTACCTTCATTTGACCACTTTTGAACAGCTACCGAGCCGTGACTTCTACCTACCATGTGGTAGTAAAGTTCTCAGGCGGAAATACAGTAATTACATTCTGAAAGAACTTGGAGAAGTTTAGAAGCTGCTCTTTGTGACTGGTCTCGAGGGTCGAACATGAATTGCTTGACATCCAGATCTAGAGGGAAGGGGGTCTCGATACCAGTAAGGTCGTCCTCTTGATACCCATGTCAAACAAAGAACCCGTTAGGTTTTTCCGAATCAGTGAACACTATGACGCATGATTCAGGAGCTAGCTGATATAGACACTTCAAGTGCACTGGGAATTTTTCATGTGGACCGCAATAGAAATGTTTGACTTTTCAATCGATGTAACATGCCCCCGGCTGAACCTTAGCCCCAACTCTCGACAGGTCCAACAGTAGATTCAACAGAAGATTAGGTCGACCGCCAGAACTTTGGTTGAACTGATAGTGATAGAGGTGCAGAAGCCGTTGGACATTGGCTACATCCGTGAAGTTCAGTTCTGACGCGGCTCTCAAACGTTGTCATGATTAAGAAAGCCATTGACAAATGGTGGATGTGCATCGATTTCACCAAACTCAAAGAATGGAAAATAAAAACGCGTAAAGTGAAAAGAAGTAGCACCTTCTCTTATTTATAAGACATACACATAAAACGAAGCATTATATAATGATATATGACACACCAAACCTCATTTCAAAATTTATTTAAAATGTATTTTTACTTCAAATAACATTATAACAAACCTTGAACGAAGTTTTTAATAAAAGTGTGTTCCAAGACCTCATAGAGTCCATGCCACCCTCAACTTCTGGAGAACCAACTCAATGCTTAACTTAATCTGATCAACCTTCTTAGCTTTCTGATTGAACCTCACTAGATCTAATATCTCACGGAGTGCCTCGAGCTCTCGCAGTATCTTGGTTAGGCCACCTCGAAGGGCGACAAGCTCAGTCCACAAAGTTGCTACTTAGCATCCAGGCGAATCGATAGCTCCCGCACAAGATCCACAACCGAACCCCCGATAACTTCCTTAAGAGGGGTTGTTCCCCATGCTAGTACCCTTATTTGGAGATCTATCATGAGCGAGGGGTCGGGCAGCTGATAAACCGTTTAGGCTGACGGTGGTAGAAGCCCAACATTTACGACCTACAAACCGATCACTGTAGCAGGAGAGGATTTTGCGATATCTTTCAACATCCTGCCATCTTAGAAATCCTTTGACCTGACCAATTCGTCTATGAGTCTATCTATGGAAGAGAGAGACTTAACGACCCTCTCCCCTTTTGTATCGAGGTATCCCCGCTTTTTTGTAGCAGCAACTGAAGAAGGATCATGAAAACCACTCATTCCAACTCCTTTTCGCTTACCTCGACAAAAATAATCGGTTGGCCCTTGGTGTTTGAGCCCATACTAATCTCCAAAGCCTTTTGCTAGGCCTTGTCAACAATTGGCCTTCAATGTTAGTCGCAAACCTTGCCCGTTTTTCCTTCGTCAACATTTTTCTTTTTTGAGGAATATGAGATCTGCAACCTTGTTTCGCCATCCTCTAAGGGTCTACAACGAACCGTTAGCCAGAATGACCTTTAATTATAAAAAGAAAAACAATCGACAAATGATATAAGACTCAATTCATATACCCATTTATAAAGCACATGGTCACGTAATCCTAATTGAAGTTAAATGTTCAATTAATTCATGAATTTAATGCTAACAATTATTTAATAAACTTCCCTGTCCTTATTATAGCTATGGCTATTAAGGAGCAAAAAAACTCGGGGAACTAATATGTATATACCAGAAATACCAGCATGAATCTCAAAGCTATATACATTCCAAATAATGGCCGAACAATCAAAGCATCTGACTAATCAACAAATAATTCCAAGGTTAGGATAAGCTAACACACTATGACAATGGGTTCAACAAGTGGATCATTACTATAGTCCCGACTGATCGAAGTGTGTAGAGACCGTAGTTGGATGACTCACCCGTGGCAAGCAAGATCGTAATACGATCGAGCATCTTGACCTACCGGCACGCACTTTGAAAGACATAATCTCCACTCGGTCGGTCACCTTAATCAGCCCAATTCAGACAAGTCAGTCGAGCTAATTATCGTCATGTTAAAAATTAAAATTCTAATACAAGTATTGTATATAATCCGTATAATTTATTAGAGTATTAATCATATTAAGAATGAGTTTCATAGTTGTTCCCTCATTTTTATAATTGTAAAAAATACGCTCTTGTAAATAAGAGATAAAAATAAAAATAAAAAGGGACAGACTCTCTGTCTTACGAATTCACTCTACAACAAATTCTTGACCTCTCTACTCTTTTTTTTCTGTTTAACTCGGCTCTAACTCTCGAGGCGTGTTCACAAAAGACAATATGAGATCTAACAATAGTTAAATTTAAGTGTTAGATAAGTAGATTCATAGGAATAAGTACGACAGGGGGCGTCTAGACTGACGTGGGATGGACAAAGGAGATGAAAGCCCAATGTTGAGTATGTAGTTGAAAAATTCTCGTTGTTCTCTCTCCTCCTAACCTTGTTGACTCCATAGTTTGCCTTATTAGAGTGAGCGCCCATGTGGCTTTGGTAGTTAAGCATAGGAAGGAGGGCAGGATGACAATATGAACATTATCTTATTATGATAGTGTATACAATAAATGTGCAAGCACAAAATTCAAGGAGGTCCGACGGTGCAAATAGGACAATACATGCTAAAGGATGGCCCACCGATAGAAGGCTTGGAAGTTCAATTGTTATATCAAAAGCATCAAGACCAAGGTTAACCAAGAAAATCGAGCTATTAGAATATGAGTTGTTCAACCAAAAGCAAAATATAGGGGAATTCAAGCCATTCTCCAAGATGAAACCTACCCAACGAGGAAGCTAATGCCTTTGGTACCATAATTCTGTTGGTGGTATCCAATTATCTCCCTGAACATTTGTTGACCTCACTTTTGGTTGAGATCTAGAAACTTCTTCAGTAGCCTAGGTCTAGCCATAGGATTTTCCTATTGACTAGTCTTAGAAAACTAGAAAAAACAAGAGCTTCTTATCAAGTATTGAGCATTGGTTAAACTTGACCACCCGATTGACACAAATTAGTTGGCTGAGTTAATCTTGTCGACCATTTGCCATATAAAAGTTTAGGCAACCAACAGGATCCAACCTAGATGAACGACAATTTTTACTTGACCAGGCCGACTAGTTGGCCTCTTTAGTTTAGCCGACAGACAATGCCTATAATGAACTCGATAGTCTAGTATGTTGAGCCTTAGAGCAATCAGACTCTAGGCCTACATATGTAAATCCTTGTAGTACCTTGTACATTCCCCACTAATGCAAGTGCATAAATATAACTTGACATATTGTACCTCATTTCTTTTATAAAATGGTATTATTCTATGAATAAAAGATGAATAAAAGGGTCACACACCTCTCTCAAATCATCGTTAATTATTGTGCATATATATCTCTCTCCCTCTCTCTCTCTCTCCTACCTTACACTATGTTCTTTAGGTGTGATTCATGAACAAATTAAAATTCAAAAAGATAGAGAATCAGGTAAAAGAGAGGTTTAGACATACGTAACTTTAGAAATAGTCAAATGGAGATTCCAATAACACGTATAACACTAATTTTTTTATGAATTTATACTTCAAATATAATTGAAACGTGTAGAAACATTGCTCTTTATTATTTTAGAAATGATATTTCACCACTATAATCGAATCAATCAAGTTAATGCTCTGAATGAATCATTTGATTCAAATCACTCCTTAATTAAAAGGTTACATGAGAATCTTATCATTGTTGCCTAAAGCTATGAATTTAGCTTGAAGATAATTAAACATTCGAAAAATTGTCTCAAATTTTGTCTTGCATCGAGATCGAATTGAATTAAACGAGTCGAGCTACGAGCCAAATTTTGGATCGAATTTTTTTCGAGCGGAACCTTGCTCAGCTCGAAATCGGATCTTTAACATCCCTAGTAATATTAGGGCTGTAAATTTAGCGAATTCACTAAAAAATAATTAATCACTCGCAATTTAATTCAAATTTTGGCTTAGATCGAGATCATGTCTAAATAAACAAAGCCGAGCAAAAAATTTAGATCAAATTCTTTTCAAGCCAACCCTAGGTCAACACAAAATTGTATTGTCGAAAGCCCTAGCATGCCCGTGAGACAATATTGCACATCTCAAACAAAATTGTAGCTCGAGCAGAATCATATATCATAAACATCAACATGAAATCATAATATAACCTTTTCCATAACATTCATGATCAATTAAAAAAGAATACATAAATTATTAAATATCAAAAATTATGTATGATGGAGAGTTAAGGACAAGTAGCAAATGACTAATACAGGGAAAGTGATTATCTTGATGATTCAGGTATGAAAACAAAATATCCATCTTTAATTGTCTCTATACTAATTTACTTAGCCAGCACAATGTTCAATATTTGCTTTGATGAGATGTATTTTTTATTAAGATCTATCTATGCGTCCACACAAATCTTGATGTCAAATTTTATAAAAAATAAAAATATCATCCCTCTATTACAAAAATAATTGAGTATTGATCATGTAAATAAAAAGATTGATGTTTTAGTCAAAGTATTTGAATTAATTATGAATTCTTTGAAGGATCATTTCTGTAATTCCGACCTTGCCACTCCACAAAAATAAAATTGAATTAAAACAAAGTAGATGTATTTGCCTTCATGTAAATGATCCAATTGCTTCCATCCACCCTTAGTGAATGTTAACATCATAAATGTCATGATTAAAACATCAATAAAACGTGAAATATGTGTAGATTTGAAATCAATAGAAACATTAATGTTGCCCTTCACATTTCTTACATTTTGGCCCTACCTACACCACTTGTGCGCTATCTCATAAATTGAGGTTCCAAAATAAATTTAAGGGATTTGAAGATCATTTAAGTCACTTTGGCCTCGTGATTTGCAGTTTTGTCTTTCAACTAAGAGGTTATAAATTCAAAGCCTTGCATGTACGAGTTCCGTGCATTTGGGTTTCAGGCTTTCGAATACCGATGCTGTTATAAAGCTCGATCGAATATATTTACAAATACGTTTATGTATATTCTAGTCATACTATTTTAAAATTTTCATTAAAAATATTTTTTGCTTCAAATTTGTATTGTGATATATGTGACTACCCATTTTAATTATAATTTTTTGTAAAAATGAGAATAAATTTTAATTTTTAATAGCAAATATATTAAATTAAAGTATTTTTAAAAACTATTAAAAAATGATAAATATGACTGAGAACACTTCTCTTTACAAAAGTGCTTTGAAATGTTTAAGTAATTTAAATTGATTCACCAAACCTAACACAACATAACTCGAATCATAGCACAATCTTTTCTGGGACATCACCTAACTTCTTCATAAATAAATTTTCATAGAGCTTAATAAAACCATTTTTATGGGAATTTTATAACATCCCAAACAATAGATAGAAAAATTAAAACCAAATGTAGATGTAAAACTTTAGCCTGAAAAAGGTGGATCTGGGAAATGTAAATGAATATAATAAGTAAGCTTCTTGCAGATTTTAACAAAATCATCCCAAAATAACTTTTGAATGCCCTAACTGTCATAGATATGCAGCCAATTGAGAGATTGAATTATGACCGACAAATAAAGCGTGTACAAATATATATATCTGAGATATGCACATAAAAAATAACAAAAAATAAAAAAATAATAAAAAAAATTTCACATCTTAACCAAACACCACAAAAATGTCATATATGTATATCTAACATTGATATTGAAGGAAAAAAGAAAAAAATGCAAAGTGATGGACCTAAACAACACATCTTAACAGCTAGTGATAATATCTTCGGCTTCTTATATTTCATGAAATATTCAAATACATGTTACATTTCATCAATAAGGAAGCCAAATAACACTGACAAAGCTTGTTAAGATAATATGACTTTCAACATAGAGCAAAATTACTAAACAAGTCAATTTTTAGTAGCAAATTATGAAAGCCAAAATGAGCCCAAGTGAAAATAAGCTTGTAATTATGATGATAAGAGTTGCGGGCATGCTAGGCTAAAAGACGGTCATGAGAGATGAAGACCGGTAAGAGAACAAAAGACTAAGTGGCTTAGATGTCAAGATTTCTAATTTCAAATTTATGGCATGAGTAGCAAGCAACCCAATTTCAAAACTGTGAATAAAGTGCTCATAGCCATAGGATTAGAATCCAATTGTAATGGATAATAAAATATTATCAAATAAGCTTGTAATTATGATGATAAGAGTTGCGGGACCCGTGCTAGGCTAAAAGATGGTCATGAGAGATGAAGAGTGGTAAGAGAATAAAAGACTAAGTGGCTTAGATGTCAAGATTTCTAATTTCAGATGTATGGCATGAATAGCAAGCAACCCAATTTCAAAACTGCGAATAAAGTGCTCATAGCCATTGGATTAGAATCTAATTGTAATGGATAATAAAATATTATTTACTAATAGTTTAATGTCTAATTAAAATGTCTGTATGTGGGGATATACTTTACATGATTAATTAATGAGTTGAACACTATTGAATAAAGGACTTGATCTTGTGTTTGGCTCTTTCAAAAAATTGAACTCAAAATATATGTTCTTGTTTGGGATATTTATTGTATAGACGATTCAAACATGAGTTCCTTATTGAGTTAAACATAAATAATTCATGAATTACAAGCTTTTTTGATAGCCCCTTTTTAGAGAGCAAGTTTAAATGTTTATTATAAATGACTATTATTTGAGTGGTTGTCCACGATGAGTTCTATTAAGTTGTGATGGCTACTTGCTAATAGATAAGGTCAAGATGAAAAATAAAAATGCTATAAAAGCTTAATCCATCTTTTAGGGTAGCTAAAGTTATTTGCATCTACATTTACACCTATATGTCCTAAAAATTGGAGTGTTATCTCATTAGGTACCTATTGGCTCCCAACTTGACCTTTTAAACCTATCTCCTCTTCTCTTTTTATAATTCTTCTTCTCTATTATTATATTTTTTAGAATGTAAAATTGCAATAACACTTCATTTGAAGTATCTACACCCTTTTCTTGTTCTAAATCTTACTAGAATAGAATTGACAACTATAACCTTATGAGCATGATCAAGTTTTAATGGAGGTAGACTGGAGTTTAGGGAAGCCACATTGTTGTTGTTGGAGAGGTGACGGAGCATATATATAAAAATGTAGCTGTAATTTTGTCCGCATAAATATTCATAACCATGAGAGGGTTTGAGAGAAGAAGACTCAATTATAATGCATAGAAATGCACTTAGAGCTCATAGCATCACAATGCTAATTGGGATGTCATTGCGGGTTTAGGGATGACAGTGAAGAAGAGAAGAATATTTGTTAAGAAGCAATAAAATTGATTGCTTCTAACATTTATTTATTTATTATTTATTTTCTCAGGACTGGGTTGAACCTGAGATTAAATAGAAATGGAATTTCTTAGAACATATTTTTCCAATAATTAATTATTGTATTACACACCTTAGCACAATAGCAGAAAGACACAATAGTGGTCATAGGCCCATCACTAGTCCACACACCTTAGCACAATAGCAGAAAGACACAATAGTAGTCATAGGCCCATCACTAGTCCACTGTAGAAGACCAAGCGGAAAAGCCTTCTAGTAGTATTAGTAATAGAGAGGCCATCAAAGCCCATAAGTCCATTTGTACTCAGCCATGATAGCCCAACTGTAATTTACCTCCATACAAACCATTTAAGCGGGGACAGGTTCTTAAACCATCTTATTCGCCCAGATCATTGATGTCTCAGTCAAACTTTCTGAAGAGTAGTTATCATTACTGATTGTGATTAAAGATTTAGTTATGGTTTCCTATAAATTATTTGTGGTTAAATAACTACCCTTAATCAGCCACAAAATTTTCCTAATCATATTAGTATTAGTCAAACTTTTAATTTAAAATACAAAGAATTATGGCTAAATTATTGTACCTTTACTAACTTCTTAAATAACTTATAGCGCCCAACTTTCAAAATAATGCGAACGTACGCAGCTCAGTATTTCTAAAGTTCACATTTGGTTTCATTATTGATAAGGTCTAATAAGAATTAATTAGTCTTTGGTTTTTCCCATTAATTACTCCATTGATGATCTCACGATTTATACGCATACTTAGGGGATCATAAAATTGTAAGAACTCATTTACTCACTTTATTAATAATCAAACTTATTTTAAGAAAAAAACTATAACTACAAGATAGAAAATGTGATTCATGATGTTAAATTTAGTGGTAAAACTTGAGAAAAATAAGACTAAAATTTAAGTTTGTCAAATTTTAGGTAGGAAATAATGTGATTTTAGCTTAAATTCATAATAGTGAAACGTGCGATTTGTCTTAAAGTACTCAAGTAAAACGGCCAACTTAAAACTCCTTTTGCATTAACGTAAAACGATTTATTCTTACACTGTCCTGAAAAATCAAATTGAGAGAATTCTGAGCTTCCTTATGCTCCCAACTTTATACGCTAAAAAGAATCAGTTAGAAGGGCAGTTTCAAATTCCTATATATTTGATTGCATGTCAATAATATATATATTGTTCTAGGGTCAGATTTTTCGGTCGATCAGTTTGACACTTTGAGAGCTAAGAGTTGGTTTAGGGTTTAGAAAAAAATATTACGTCTGGATTTGAGTCCGGACAACAAATGTGATACTGCGGAGTTCTGACCTCTCTCTCCCCCCCGCCGTATCACGTCCGTTGTCTTGACACTCCTGACCTAATATTTTTTCAGGGTTTAGGGTTTTAGGTAGTTCATGTGACAGCTACATTAACTCCCGGAAAGTGAATTAGGCTGGTAGATGCATGACTACGTTTCTCCTCGCCATTTTACTTGACATTAATTTTATTACGCAATTAGCTAGCATCTCATGCGTTATGCCCGTTAACTTTTCTTTCGTCCTTTAGGGTTGCAGTTGGTTAATAAGCATTTCTGATACGATGAATATTCCAGTACCTAACGCATGGGAGCAAGCACGAGGTTGGTTGAGCTTTATTCTATTCTTCTCTTCCTTTCTCGACCACCGGATGCCTTATATGAAGCTTATTCTGAACATGTGGGTTCATATATATATGGAGTCTCATTATTTGCATTGCATAGCTTATTTTAAAGGAAGATTGTTGATATCTGTGATGATTGTAATCTGTGCAGTATAATTTTAGAAGAAGATTATAACTATTTTACTCATCCCATTGTTTTTGAAGAATATTGTGGGCTCTAGCAGAAAATCTTTTTTTCATGCACTTGTTTTACAGTCATATTTATGGTGTTGCTACAGATTTATTTTAATTGCAAACATTGTAATTAGACCCGTGTAATTGTTAATCGTAATTTCTTATTTAAACTTTGAATAAATGTTATGTATAGGGAGATGAAAAAAGCGGACACTTTATTTTAAAGCAAATTAAAAAAAAAAACGTCTGCAGATAGCTACATATTGATATTTTACATATTGATATTTTAATCATACTTTTAAATGACTCATTATGATTGGTGGCCAATGTGACTAAATTGATCACACTTTTATAACATAATGGTCATACTTTTTATAAAGTATTAGCAATGACTAAGAAAAATATCGATCAAAAAATAATTGAATTACTTAAAAATATACAATATATAATATTTAATCACGCTGTCAATACAAGTAGCACACAATTCAAAATTACTATAGTATATATCCTCTCACACAGCACATTGGTACTCATGAGATAGTGAAATGTTGTCCTTATGATCATGAAATTAACGAGCAGTTGTTAGTATTTTCATGTAACATTAATTAGTGAGGCCTAGGAGAATGTGCTGGACTTTATAAATGTCAAGTATCACAAACATCCGACTAGGCTACTGAAATATAGTTGTTATATACTTTCTTCTGCATGCCTTGAAGTTTAACTGTACGTTACATCGATCTGCACGCTTAGCTGCTTATAATTATGAATCTCGAAGTGAATTAGAAACTCCTTTTGCATAATGTTCTTGTGTGGTGAAAATTCAATATTCTTTTGCATAAATTTAATTTTAAAAACAACACGCAATTTACACAACATTAATATTGTTAACTCCAATGCAATTTTCTTAAAATTTCTTTAAATATAATTGGCTTACCCCCATGATGATCGAATCATCAAAATATAGGCAATAAGAACATATATCTCAAACATAGATTTTAATATAATGACCAAGAGTGCTTATAAGGTCACTTAAGCCACTCTTTAGAAATACTTGTCCATTAATCTATTTCATACTTTTCGCCCTTATTTCAGCTTGTAGAGAGATTTCTTCTTCAAGGAATCTAGTTAAGAGGATGTGACCTTTGCATACCTTTGATGCATCATACAACTACAAATTATTTTGAGTCGTCAATAGAAACAAATATCAGTTCAATTTCTTCTTCAAGGAATCTAGTTAAGAGGATGTGAACTTAGCATACCTTTGATGCATCATACAACTACTAATTATTTTGAGCCGTCAATAGAAACAAATATCAGTTCATATATTTCAATATCTTTCTTCTTAATCATCAAAGCCTACTTTATAGTAATCACTACAATACTTTATCAAATTCTATTATATTCATCCATTGCATATCTATATTCTTTTTCCCTTGCATAAATTCTTAGAAGTTCACCAACTCACATGTTGCAAAAACGACAAAAAAAGATCTTCTTAAGGATGCATCTTAGTTGCATAAATTCTTAGAAGTTCACCAACTCACATGTTACAAAAACGACAAAAAAAGATCTTCTTAAGGATGCCTCATAGTAATCCTAGTCTTTTTCACACTATTCATTATTTAACTCACAAAATAAATTTAGTAGTGATTTTCTCCATCACTAATAATTATTATTTAGATGTTCCGTATAGTGAGTAGTTAAACTAATCATTCCATAAACCATTGATTCAATATCGTTGGCCATTTTCTTTAACCATAATCCAATTTATCTTTTTCATCAAATATTTCATATCATTGAATAAGTACAACCCGTAATCTTTGAACTTCATGCACCCCTAGAATAGAAGTCATTGTTTTTGTCATTTAGCTTGCTTCTTAATTATACACATTATTTAATCTTATAAATTAAACATAAAGCTACAATTTAGATTTTTTATAAGCGCAAAGGGACCATGCACGGCGTAGATACTTTTGCTCCAAATCTCTCTTTGTTGCAGGGGCAATAGGTCTAGTGCACCATGCCGACATGGCCACCAAAAGCCTATCACTTTATCCTCATGAAAGTGTGATAAGTGCAGTGGAAATAGTGCTTTATTTGATAAATAATTACTTTTAATACTGAGATTAAGGACAAATGACTGTCAGTTCCTTGGATTAGACACCTTATCACTTAATTCATGCATATTAATTATGATATAAAGAAGGATAAGGTTGTCTATTTTGGTTTATCTTTTTTTTATTTGGATTAAATAAGTTTGTTTGATGCCTTTTCGTGGTGGCCACTTATGCAATCTAAGCTGGATTATTTTGTCTTGATATGGTCTACGGGACATGCCGATTAGAAATCCATCGTAAGGTGCACGTGCTGTGTTGTAGTGCGTTCAGATACTACTTAATATTAGTCTCATATTCACGTAAAAATTTACTCTCACTTAGGGTCTGTATTGATACTTACAATCGTTTGAAGAAGCATGTGTGAGATTGTTGAAGAATAAGTTGTTCAAAAAGCTGTGGTGACTATTATAACAAATATTTATTTTTGAAAAAAATCAGACCATAGTGGGAAAATATAGTTTTTCGCTGTAGTTTTTTAAAAAAGTAGAGTGGAAAAACTCGTTATTAGGAAGATCGATGGCAAGGAAAGTGGAGTGGCAAAGTTGGTAGGAATGGTGGTGTCGGAGTTCGGTTCAAGTTCACTATAGGAAACATGTGACCCGAAAATTCTTGAACCAGTAGTATCAATAGACGATGTATATCTTTCCAAAAAAAGCATTAAGACAGTAGAGGAGAGGTTATGGACGTCCTTGTCGAAGTGCAGGGAAAATTTTACTTCACAATATTACATCCGGATTCCAATTTGCGTCAGGAGATAGCGGGGCGCCAACGTGTCAAGTGGCCCCCACCACAATACACTAGTATTGACCGGTGTTAAAAGTTGTGGGGCCCACTTGACAAGTGTCGCCCCACCACTGTACTCCGGATGCGTCCGGAGTCTGAATGTAATATTTTTTCCGAAGTGTGGGGTAGTAGGACAACAAACACTTAAATAGTTTTATATGATTATAAGTTTTCAATGTTTGTCTCTAATCATCTGTTAAACACGAGATGGTCCGAATTTCTCAATTTATGTAAAGTTTTTAATTAAAAATAGTTATAAAAATGATGATAATATTTTTTAAAAATAGGGGATATAATAGTATTTTTGTATCAATTAATAGTGTTAAAAATTTTAAAAATAAAATAAAAAACTTTCTATTCAAACAACAATATCGGCCATATCGGCTTTTACAACCATAATTTTATACCGTTGTTTTTTCTAAAATTGCTTTTAAAGAAACTTTTATGAAAGAAGAAACACACCTAAATGGAGTAAAAGCGCAGTGCCTGCCAGAAAGTAACGGTTTAATTTTTTGAAAAAAAAAAATTATAATAGCCATAACATTTTTTGAACATCAGTTTCTTTTTGCAACAGCTTCACAATTTCTTCTTCAAACAACTACAGCCGCCCCAAACAGACTCTAAATTAGGAGCGTAACTAATAAGCTGTAGCAATTTTGAACTAAAGCCATATTGTTTTTAATTAAATGATTTAAGATCATGCTATTTAACTTTTGGATTTAACTGCCCGAAAAACAATAACATAAAAAAATTTAAATCTATGCAACATAATTTCTCTAAAACTTGCTTAAACATTGAGAAAAACAATTGGGTTTCATTTATCCACATTCAATTCGGGTAACAGGGTACCAGTAAAGTTGCTATCAAGCCCCATCTAGTAATCCTATTGTGTAATAATTAATTTTATTAAATCCAAAAATATATTCTATGGAACCTTTGCGTATGTATGTCTTACATATGGAATAGAGAATAATTGTCGCTCTTTAGCAGCTTCTAGCCATACTATAAGAAAATATACCATAAATTTCATTAATGCATACCAAACAATCTTAATGCATTTAGAAATCTAACAACCAAATTTTGATATTTACATTTTTAATATCTTGTTGTCACAAAACTATGCATGAAAAGACATTTTTCACTTTTAAAATGTTAATGATGTTAATATTTCTATTGTGAAGTTTACAAATTGATTGATATGCATATAAATATGGGAGTTTAGGTGTTAGATATACAAATGCATAAGAATTAACAAAATAATATTAAATAAAATTAAATGAAATGAACAAAAACAATAGAAATGAATAGCACTTTCGTTGATGTGTTTAATGTCAAACTAAAACTTGGGTGATTAAAACCAAAACTCTAACACTTTGAGACCATATATATATTCAATACACTTCAAAGTGTTGCATGTGATTTAATCCTAATAATTATATATATTCACCACATTTTATTTCTAACCTATCTCCCATAAGTTTAATTTTATAGTAATTATTTTTTTTTCTATCATATGACTACATTAAAACTAGTATTTAATCCTTTAATCATAACTAAAAGAGAATCACTTGTCACATATTTTTCAATTGTGTGACTATTGATGGCATGAGTAAAAATTTTTCAATCAAAATTTTTTCTATAAAAAGAGTAATTAACTAGTTGTCTTTAGTCATAAATATTTTTACCACACAAATAATAGTCGCACGTTACTAAACATGCGACTAAATTTTGATTTTAATAAATTTGTTAAAAATATGGTTAGAAGTTTTTGGATGGAACTATAGTACGCGTGCAAACACCATTCAGGAATATAGAAATTGCTCATTCTTTGCATATAGAAGAGGTTAACTATCTTGAATTAGTCATTAGTGTAGTAAAACGCAAGCAAACATGGAGAATGTTTATTGACTTTAAGAAGGTCCATGGGGGTTTTCCAAACTCTTAAATATCAACACATTAGTGGATTCAATGGTCTATACTTTAAATTCAATTTTATTGATATTTTTTATGATATCATCAAATAAAAAAGGCATCTGGCCAACAAAGGCAATAAAAGCTTCATATTATGAATGAAGACATACTTTTTTAATTACGATAATCTTTAGTTTGAAAAATGTTGATATCGTTAATCAAATTATCATTGGAAACATCTTTTCACACAAAAAAGGAAGGAATCTCAAAAACTAAGTGTATGTTTGGGGTAGCTATAACTTATTAATAAGCTGTTGCGCAGCAGCTGTGACAGAAAACTGTTGCGGAAAGCTGATTATTTTCATAGTTTGAAAACAGCTGTGCTATAGGTGTTTCTAGATAAATGATCATTCTACCATTGTATTGTAATGTTGCTTGCAACAGAACTGTTATATTAACACATTTCAAACTTAAAAACAAATATTAAGTGCAGAACATTACAAAATAAAGATAGACACCTCAATAAACAATGATTAGTATGACTATCAAAATGAAGAAAAAGGACTATTGAAATAATAATTAATAATGTGATAACATTATTTTTAAAATGTAGACTGTGTATTTCACGAGATAAGCTTTTCTTTAAGAAAACTCTCCATGTTCGATCACTCTCGATGATGGAATCTTCCAACCCATCTACTCATAAAAAATAGTCACAATTTTCTGTGATTATGCATGGGAACTTGTAAAATTATCTCTTGTAGCTATGTAGCTATCGTGAATTAAACAGAGAACATTGTAGTTGGCATTAACAGTGCAATTCTCTAGAGGTATCAAAATCCTTGAGCTCATCTTTTCTAAAGGCTTAGAAACACATACCATTAGTTATAACATAACTAACAATTAATAACAAATGAAATAAATTAAAGTTTTATATAGTTGTGAGGCCCTAGAGAACTCATTATTTTGAACATGTGCATCTGCAAGTTTTCCATTGATTACTCCTACACAATTCTAAGAAGATAAACAAAGGAAACTTAGTTACTATATTCATTTTGAAAATTGAATATAATAAAAAAGAGAAAGTACCTACAAATATCGCATATACCATGCATCAGGCAAAATTTCTATGAGGATCAGTTCGAATGTAGGAACTATTAGCATATGACTTGTGATGAAAAGCTGAAAAGTGCATTCAACTCTTTTGAGAAATATCTACAATACTTTTTTTCGGAAGAGTGTTGAAATCAATCCATAACTCATTGCATTGATTCATTTTATGATAATATGTAAAGGGTTACTGCTAATATCTCTCATGAAGTCATCCTGATGGAACCATGAAGTCCATGATAAGATTTATGTGTAGTTCCTCTAATAGATTGATGAATATCGCCAGTGTCATGCGAAACATATTATTAAACCTTGTTTGGTGGCCTCAAAGTAACTCTCCAGCTCATGTCACCAATGTATGATAATGTATTGCAAGGGGAACGCTCTATGTACGAGTTATAATATTAGTACACCAAACACACAGTTGTTGCAACTCTTCTTCTATGACTTTCTCAATTTGCATCCTTGTAATTCGGTGGCAAAGTAGCTAACACGTAAACATCAACGAATTAGCTTCAATCATACAATGTTATAAACAAAAACAACGACAAAAAGAAAATAGAGAAAGTAAATAGAAAACATAACGACAAAAAAATTGTCACATTGGAAAATGGTAAAAAACTATAAGCAAACAAAAATGTCCAGTGCAACAAGAAATATAAAATGTCCTACAATAATCCACCATACGGCCAGGGGTCATCGTCATGAAAAACTCTCTTCGAGTCGAGGTTTCAAATATCTTCATCAAGAATAAATATAACGACATGTCTTTATAAGAATACGCATAACCTGCTAAACAGAAATTGCTTGTGATGGGTCGTGGTCATTGGTGCATGAAGCAACCAACTATAAAATCTGACCTCTAATGAAATCAACACCCTCTTTTTTCCTTTCTCAACCTGAGGATGTTTTGATCGGTTAGTGAACTCAACTTCATGGAGGTTTGGCCTGGGACCTTTGTTTGAATCACCTGTGTGTTTAGCTATTAAATTTTCGGGGATGCCACCAAACCTCGTCTCACTAAGGGTACATGTATTGTTGCTCGTTGCCACGACACCACCAAACATATGATCTAGCTTCTTTTCTAGCCCGAGATCAATGCCACTATATTTTAAATTTTTCGCAGTTAGCCCCACCTACAAATTCATATGACATGTTGATGGATTTGGAAAAAAAAAACTAAAAAAATTGATAAAATTTGTGGACATTTTAAAATGATCACCGCTAGTCTCTCTGTCCACAATTCCTCTGAAGTATCAATTGTTCGCTTTATCTGATTCCAACCTAAGCACGTGAATCCTCGCTTCAATTCCTTCTCAATTTTCTAATCATTTTTTAGCTGATTCAACTTATTTTTTAATTATATCATATTGTACTCTCTGCCTATATTTTTCTTGAATTTTGTAATAATATTTTGTCATCCCTTCTAGTTGAAATAGGTTGTTGACCTATTTCCTAATTCGACCACCTTTAGACAAATGTCACAAAATATTTTTTTTATCCTTATCCCACATTGCAAATGAACTAGCATTTTTGGTCTTAACTATTGTGTATACTAGCATGAAAAAAAAACTAATCAACAAATATTATAGCTGCAAGAAATATTAACACCAGCTCAATAAAAAAATATGCCATAAATCATCAATAATGTCTTTCCACACCAACACATCAAGAGAAACACTACCATCATCTCCACACATCAAGACACTAACACATCCACAACAACACTACAATCACCTCCACACACACACAACACATCCATAACACTATTACCACCAACTCCACACACCAACACCAACACATCCAAAACACTACTACCATCAATTCCACACACCAAAACCTCCACACACATCACCTCTACACACCACCACCTCCACACACCAACCTCCATCAACCACAACAAAAGAGGAAGCAATAAGAACCTCAGGTACATACACATTTTCAGAATAAAAAACAAGAACATAGTTAAGGTAAAGATTATTCAACATGAAGACGAACCATCGAACAAAGGAACCACCGCATAGAGAAATCAAAGCTCAAATGAATTTCAATATAAAAGTATTACATGAAGAAGAAACACTGCACATGGATCAAAAGATCCGAACAAAGCAGTAGAGCAGAGAGAGGCGAGAGAGGTTAACTCAACACAACAACTAATCTAGAGAAGCTAGAGATAAGGACACAACACTATCTGGAAAAATTTTTATTTGCATCCATTTTTGATGCAATACACGTACGAGACATACTCTATGAGTGAGACAAGACAGTATTAGAGTCTGCACCATCATAGTCGGTCTCCTTGTCGAGCATTGTCAAACTGACAACATTTTTGGTATCCTCCGTGTTGACTTATGTTATTGTGGCAAGATAGTCATATCTTGCTAATATAAAAATTCCCATGATGCACACCATCGAAGAGGTTGCCCTACACCGTGTCTTTACCTTAGGCTTAAGGTCCGGACAAACAGATTTCATGTTAGATCCATGTTAATCGGTGATACACTTACAGTTCATTCTTCGAGCTCTGTTGAGACACATTCATGAGCTTTACAAAGGTCCCATGATCATAATTACTCGTAATCGATCCTTTGAAGGTCCCAAGAGGCTCAAAAGCCCCTTGATGGGCTTTTTAAGAAATCCAAGTTAGGCTTGGCCACACCTAATTCAAGCGTGGTCACACAAAGCCCGTGGCATGAGCATGCCTTAATTAGGCGTGGCCACGCCAAAACCTCCCCAAAGGCCCAAAAGATCTGCAATCAATGTAACCACGCTTGAGGATAACATGACCACACCGGCCAAACAGAGGTTACGATGTAATTACACCATGACTTGGGCATGATTGTTGACCTCATTTTGTTGAGGTATGTTTCCTTCTCTAGTGCTTAGGATCTAGACTTAAGGTTTTCTTATTGACCATCCTAGAAGACTAGTGTTGGGACCCACCCCAATTAGAAATTCCAACAACTTCTTGACTCCTTGTAGTCTCATGTGTGTGGTCCCAATCCTCACCAATTAGTTGAGTTGATTGGGACCAACCCATTGAAACCTTTCGGGTATAAGGGTCTAACCCTTACACACACATACACATATGCACCACCACTACCATCCATACGCCCTCACATACCCTATCACCACCACAAATCACATCACCCATACTTACACTCACACTCACACACACACCACTACTAAATGGAAAAAAAATAATTTTTAAAATTAAATTTCCCATTTAAATATTAAAGAGCATATGTACCAATCCTTAAAGAAAATGAGTCAAATCCAAATAATACATTCAAACCACAAAAATTGACACCTACACCTATCATAAGTAACATTCCACATTAATTCACCCCATTCATAATTTTAAATTAAATTGATCATTAATTAAACCCAAGCCCACCACCATGAATTTTAGAATCCCAAAGTTAATCCACCATGACCAAAAATAAAAAGCCCACTAAAACCAATTCCAAATCAACTTATCCAAGATTAAAACCAAGCTAAAGTCCCTCATGACACAGAATTAAACTCACTCACCAAATTAAAATTAAATCTAGTATAAGGTAGAAAATTACATGATGGAAATGACCAAATTTAGGATTCATGTAAAATAATTTTAAAAGTCCAAAAATCTATCAAACCTCTTTCATGCAAGCCATGTAAGACATGCCCAAGCCACTAGGCTTCACTCAAGCAATGTGCAAGCCAATGGAGCATGCATGAGCGTCATGCAAGCAACCATTCCTTAAATGGCTAAAGGAGACCACACTTTCAAGATTACCCAAAAAGCACTCATCCGCTCTAATGACTCATCTAAACCCAAAATTAGTCCAAATCCCCAATGATGGAGAATCATCCATCCCACCCCCATCCAAGGCATCAAACCCAACCTTCATCATGGCTAAGTACAACCCATTTGCATGACATTGACCTGAAGGCACCTAAATCAACCCAAACCCTTTCCTCTTAAATCAAGCACAAATACTCATGATTCATGTCCATTGGCTCCACCATTCTTTTCCATTGACCTCCTGCAGCAAGATTGTGATCACCTAAGGCTCTCCCCTCCACTATGGCTGGCGGTGAGGCCAAACCCGAGAGCCATCTATTGGGAGAAAACCCAAAATTAATCCATCCTTAGTGGCTCATGCCCATTGCTCTTCCTACCCTACTAGAGGTTGCGACCTCTTGAGCCCTTAAGCAAGTCAATTAAAGTTCTGCTATGGCACCCCACGGACAAAAAATATAAAAGTGCACAAACATTGGCAAAGCCCAGCGAAATTGTTTCCAAACCCTTCCCACAGTCTTGAGAAGTTCATCCCCAATACTCCCAAGCCTTCACACCATCCCCAAAACCCTATTTTTGCCTCTAAAATCCAGGGCATTTTCAACCTTAAAATCAACCACACAAAAACTCCATTTTAAACCTTCCAAACATTTCCACAGAGCCTAAATTACTTCCCTAATCAAAATCCACCCTTCCTGTGGCCTCAACCAAGTGCTAAACCAAGCACTTTTTGGTCAAGTTCATACCTAGGCTCATCCACCACTCAAATCAAAGCAAGGAGGAGGTTCTTGGCACCAAGACGAAGCTTCTTAACCCATCCAATTGAGACCTCAAATTTTGGACTAAGGTATACACTCAAAACTTCTAAATTTGCATCAATTTGGGCTTTTGTGAAGAGACTCAACAATTCATGTCCACCTAGCCTTATAGATAAGTTTGTCTCATCTAGATGAAGGTGTAGGAAAAATCTTATGTGATTTGGTTGAGAATCGAACGAGATCTTAAAATTGGAACATAAATGATTCTCAGTTTATATTCTTGTTTGGATGATGAGCGAATCTCTTGCAAGCCAAGTAGTTTGCCAAATCTTCTTAATCAACTTTCTCCAATTCTCAATGCCCTCAAACTAATAGATCCCCATATATAATGCCAAAATTATTTGAGCTTCAAGAATATCCTTTCTTAATTTGCTCCCTCTAAATCATGTCCATTCATTATAGTGATCTAATGATCCACCATATAAACAATCATCATCAGATCTTTATTGAGGATGACAAATATAGAACAATTTGCAAAAATATGACACTTTCACCTTTTGCAACTCTCATTCAATCTTGTAAACTTAATCATTGCCATTGAAGTTGGAATCCTAAGCATTATATTGTTTTATTGATTAGAGTGAAACTTTTCCCTGTTGCATAGCGGACATTGACTATAAATAAAAATCAATATAAGCCTTTATTTTTCTCCCTTTTTTGAGTGGTGGTTAAAGGTCATGCACTCACTTTTTCAATCTCTTCTAATTAGAATTATCTTTATATTCCAAATCCCTTATCAAAAGGTGCATGCTCTCTCCACTATACACCACTAATTGATCACTCATAAGAACCCCTCACACCTGCTGATTTTTTTCATCTTTAAATTAATCAATATCAAAGATGGCATTTAGATACTTTTGATTGCCAAAAAATTTTAGGATCATTTACATACATGCCACAAAATTCTTATATATTTACATATTTAATAGCTAAAATTTCATATTTACATACATAAGACTAAAATATTTGACATCACAGAAAAAATATCATTCATATACTTATTATTAGTGAAAAGATCAATTTTTAATATTCACGTCTCATTACAAAATTACATAATTTAGCACAAATCTCGAGTCATGTTTTTAGATAAAAATATTCCAATTTAAATTAAAAATCAATGGGAGTTTTGATTTTTAACAATCTTTCAGTCACACTAAGTGTCTCATTAAGATGAACACAATGATACTAAATTAGTCTAATCTGAGCTGTATCAAGCCAAGATTCAACCATTAAAACACATTAGGAGGCTTTGGGTAGCTAAATGGAGCGTTAAATAAACTCCAAATTTGATTTCCTTATTGTCAAATCTAGCATCTTGACGGAAGGAATGCAATAGACATAAGATCATTTGATTCTGAGGTCATAACGTATATAATGTATCGAAGTATCCAAAACATAGTGTAACATCACACATTGAGTATGGTATAACGATGCATCTTGATTATGATATAGTGATCCACCATGAATATGATATAACGATGCATCTTGAATACAATATAATGACATATCTCGAACACACCGTATTGAAGATCTAGCTTCCACCGATAACTGCTTACAATCGGTGTATTCATAATACGATAAATTTCTTCAAACCCTTGAAATTTTCTCCTTATATTATATACCGATAAGTTGTGTCTCTAATATAAAATAGTTAACTCATAAAAGGAATACAACCACATGTTGGCATAAAATTACAACATTTGTGGCCCAATATCTCTATTATGGTCAAAAATTGAATTTGTGTAGCCTAATAACTATTATTTTACATTTATAATTATTAAAGTAGCAGTTCTATAATTACAAATTCAACAGTAGAGTTGAATTATGTACTAATAATTAAATAATGGACATTTCTTAGAAGGCTAGGACCCATGATTTTTACTCAATCCAAAGTTTTTCAGGTTAAGAAGTTGCAATATTTTTTCTTTTTATTTTTCATTATCTGTGTCTTGAATCTTTATATGATGTTAAGACGTTAAATAATCACTCAAATGTCATAAATATTTCGACTCACAGAAATATGAAAGCATTATAAATTTAACTATCAAACGTTAGATGTTAAACAGGTAAATGCATAAGATCTGTGTCATATGCATGTAAATTTTTCAATATTTTATTTTCCTCCAAGATAATGCCATGCTAAATTTAACTCAATATCATATTTACAAAGATTCCTACTTCTCAATCAAAATGTATCAGTCACTCCCCAGAGATTACAGTTCAATTTCATGCCATAGCCATTTCTCTCTCTCTCCTCTCTCCTCTCTCCTCTCTCCTCTCTCCTCTCTCCTCTCTCCTGTTTGTTGAAAAATGAGTCATTCCAATGCTGGAACTGGGCGATTGCTGGGTGCAATTACATGGGCAACACGCACGTCAGCGTGATTTGGACGATGGAAACCGGTCACTTTGTAGTCAAGTCACTGGTTTTAAGTTCCCGGGAAAGCGACTTGTCATTCAGACTCGCCGCAACGGACCCGCGGGGAGTGAATCCGATGGACTGTAACAACGCTTCCTCGCTGGCGTGTAAACGAGGCTAGACAGGTTTGACATGTATTCGGCTTATTAAAAATATCACTATTTTTTTTTTCTTTATATTTCGAGCATAATTTCGGCTCGTTCACTAATTGTTTATCAATAATGAGCTGTTTCGATAATCTTAATAATGTAGTCATACCATTTTTCTTTATATTTCGAGCATAATTTCGGCTCGTTTACTTAACAACTCGAACACTAATTGTTTATCAATAATGAGCTGTTTCGACAATCTTAATAATGTAGTCATACCGTACCATATTAAGAATATGAATGAGAGTTAAATCTTATTATTTATAATAAAATATTAATTTCTATATAACTTAATAAATTTTATTATTTTTTCTTAATTAATAATTTTAATTTGTTATAAATTTTTGTAGCCTCTGGTGGATAGTATCCGAGGAATAGAGCAAGAGTGAGAGAGAAAAAGAAAGAGCAAGAGAAGAAAAAGAAGAGGAGGAAACCTTTTTATTTCATAAAAAATGTGTTACAATTTGGATCCCCAAAATATTCTCTTTTACATAATGAAACCCTCTGATTTATAGAAGATATGAGAGGAAAAAAGAATACAAAAATCACATATTTTATCATGCTTTGAAGAGAGAAGCAAAAAAAACATTTTAGTCTTTTTTTATTTTGACGATTGTATCCTCTCGAGATCGATACAGGCATTTATGCCTATGTTTTTCGGCCGACTAAAGTAAGGTGGACGAGAGAGGCAGCTTGATCGGTCGACTGAAGTGAGGTGGTCGCCTAAAAAATAACACTCACCAATATGTATGTATGTATGTATGTAAGTATGTGTGTGTGTGTGTGTGTATATATATATATATATATAT
>NW_018164578.1:1060877-1072930 GCF_001263595.1 Phalaenopsis equestris
TATATATAGTTTTATATATATATATAGTCTTAAAAGAACACATAATTTTTTGTTTATGTTCAATATACCAAGCACAAAAAAACTTGCGTGTCTACTTAATGAATCAAACATGAATTATTTGTCAATAACGAACTGTTTTGACAGCGCTAGTCCTCACCCTTCATTGTAATGCGGTCCACACTCCGGGTAACATACGCTTGGGGCCCCATTTAAAAATTGCTTGACCTTAACTGCTTCATGCGGTTGTTCGTTAAATGGTCTGGAGCCCACTGATTCAGGCAACAGTCTCGACGCCACTGTTCTCCCACGTGCGATTTGAGTGGACCCTACGCCCCCTTAACCTCGTCGACATCCGAAAGGAGAACCGTCAAGGTTAAGCTTTAAGGTTTTCTTAATCAATCTGTTGGATCCTAGTTTTTCTTTTGTGGATCACGCTCTGAGAGTTGGAGCCGAGTGAATGAGAGAAGGAAAGGAAAGTAGAATAAATGTAGGATCATTGTAAAGAGAATCGAGGGGGCGAGTTCATTTTTTTTCCTTGTTCTTATAGACGTCTGTTCTATACAATTACAGAAATGAGGGAACAGTTATTGAAACCGTTTTTTTTTTTGTCATTAAGACTTCAATTGATTGTATATATTTTATGTCATGTTTATATTACAATTTGAATTTTAAGATCAACGGTAATTGATTTGTCTGCTGGCTTCAATTCAACAGAATGTGGCGACCGGCTGAGTGACATCTATGTCTTCTGGAGTATGCATTGGTTGGTCGAGGTATTTAGCTTTATGGTGATCTTGCTCGGTGTCTTTTGGCACTGTCGACCAGAGTAGTCAGTTTATGAGGTGGTTGTTTGGTCCGGATGTGAGGTTGATTAGTTGAATGTGATCGACAGACTTTTTCCGTAGTAAGATATGACTCATTTTTCTTTCGGCTGGAGTCTTACATGACTCATGTCTCGCCTTCTTGTTTGTTTCATCGCCTCAGTCAGATCTCCCAATCTTTAAGGTCTTAAGGGGATCTTATCACATCCCACGTGGAGTATCTGACGCGACTCGCAGCCATGGTGATTTATGCTTCACTTTCGAAGGGTCTTACCGCTATCGAATGGGGAACCATCTCCGGAGAATGAACCTATCCTAGGTTTGGAGATGCAGCTTTATGCTCGGTCTCTGATCGTCGGTTGATTGCTTACCTCGAAAAGAGGTCTCTTAGTCATTCGTTCTCTTTGAGATTCTTGCTGGGATTTTTGGAATATACATATTAGTTTCCAAGTTTTCTCACTCTTTGATAGCGCAACTACAATAAGGACTAGAATAATTATTAAATAATTGTTAGCAATAAATTTGTGAATTGATTGAACACATGAATTTCATTAGAATATGAACTGAGACATGTATCATTTATCGAAAAAATTTTTTTTCACAACTGTGGTGTGTTATGGCTAAAAAATCGAATCAGATCGTTGTGGATCTTGAGAGGTTTGCGAGGGTAGAGTTTTAGATTCCCTCTTCTATAAAGAAAAAGGTGGCGACAAAAAAAATGAGCAAAACTCGAATCTGACCTGCTAGATGTAATCGACTCATCTGACGATACAAAAGGTCAATCACTAAAGAGGCCCCACAGAGGGGCCTCAAAGTCTGGTTCGTGTGTGTGTGTATTGTGAAAACCAGCAGCCTTTCCGACCGAGGTGAGCGGCAATATCTTCTCCATGGACTATTAAGACTTTTAAGACTATCTTCTCCATGGAGAGATTTATGGATGAATTGGCGAGGTCGGAGGATCACCAGGGTGGTGGGTTGTCAAATAATACTGCGGAGTGTGCTTCTACCGTGGTGGTCGTTATGCTGGTTGGAGATGCGGAGCTCCCGCCGCTACTAACCCTGGCAATTCATTAGTCGCCCGACCCCTTCTTTAGTGATAGATCTCCGGCTGGGGGGACCATCGAAACAGGCACAATCCCCCGAGGTCATAGAGCAGCGGGCAGGCGAGACCAGCTCGTTAGTGACGCCGATCAGCTCTTTTGAGGGACTTGACGAGGGTTCGGTTGCGGATCTTTTGAAGGAGTTGTCTGCTCGCTTGAATATGCGATTTATCTTGTTGCTACTCAATTTTAAATATTTTTTCTATCCTATAATACTCATATCTACTTTTGACGCTCTTAACGCTATTCTACATTGCTTTTCATGAATCATCAATAATAGCTTTTATAATAGCTTCATGCTTCTTTTTTCCTTATGTCATATACTTAAATCAATTCTTGCTCCTATAAGGTATGATTATAATTATATAATCTCAAATTTTACGGCCATTATACTAATTAACTTTCTTAGATATCATTTGTTAAAAGAAAGTAGCAAGACTTTGAGCAAGGCTAACTAATGATGGAAAACAAGCATACCAATGTTTGGCGAGATAAATTTATCTCTAATCAAACTCATATTTTTTAATCCTTTGTTATAGAACATTGATCCCCCATGAAGTCTCATTCAAGGCGCTTAGGGGGCTATCTTAAGTAGCATTAGAAGTCTTGCCTCATATATATAGCTTATTTTACCCATTATAACGATGCAAGTTGATCCATAACAGCTCGAGTTCTTTTAAGAAATATATTTAATGATAAAATAAATTTTATTCTTCAATTACTCTTGCTTGTCGTTGTTCTATTATAAGTTCTAGATAGTTCTAGATATTAAATTATAGTTCTAGATATTAAATTTTGGCAAGTATTCACTATTGTACGGTAAGTCCATCCTTCGATAACTCTCCTAATGTTACTATTGAGTTGTAATCATTAATTGATAGACCATATAAATTTAACTTTCAATAGCATCTTTTACCATAGTTGCAAAAATTCTCTTTTCATCATTTTTTAAGTTTGAAATTTATGACTTTTGGAGTTCTCAAATTATTAAGAGTATTTTAATACTATAAAGTTGTCAATCTCGACTTTGATCATCACCAATATGGCTTTTGATCAGAAATTGCAAAGCATATTTTTTCGAACATCCTTAAGTTAAGATATCTATGTTTTCCCAAATAATGAGCTATCTATAAGATACTAAATTGCTTTAATATTCTTGATTTAAGCTTACTTAACCACGATCTTAGTTCACCACAACAAATAACTTATTAATAAACCCTTTGTTGGCTTTCTAGGTACTATTCGTGCCCTGAATTAATATAAAATTCATTTTTTTAAGGTTAATCATTTTTTTTAAATATTTGTATCTTCGACCCTCGTTTTTGTGACATAAAAATGCAAGTTAATTATTTAATCAAAAGTGTTTTTAGTCATTTTGTATTTTACTATAACCATCTCTAAAATTTTTCCCTCCGCAAAAATCTCAATTATTTAAAGCTAAATAAATTTGTTTTGTTTTTTACACTCATCTAGTCAAAACCTTAGGATATACATTAAATATTCTAATAGAGTACTTGCAAATGTTGTTTCTCTCAAAAAGCATTTGTCTGAGACTCCAATTATACTCACCCCTATACCATATTTGTAGCCTCATCGTTAGAAAGAATATATTTGCAACCACTTTAGGGGACACCTTAGCACCAATCACCATGCTATTCTATACCATGTACAATTAATGTATAATTCACCATACCTTAGTTTGTTACCATCAACTTTTTTGATCTTCAAAGAGGTATTTTATTTCAATTTTTTTCTTATTACATGAAAGTAAAAGCTATCACTTGTACCATTTGTTTTACAAATAATTAAAATTATTCAACTTGGTATGCCCCTATAATTTTCACCCTAAAAAATTTTCACATAAAAAGTTTGACATTCTTATTACTTAGTTATTTGTACGAGTGAGGTTGAAAAACACTACACCAAAGAAAATCAATGCTTGCTCTACTAGCTTATTTTTTTCAAGCACAATAAAATTGAAATTTCTTTATCTATAAGTTTTGTGGATCAACTTTAAAATATTTAAAATTAGTGATTGGTGATAAAAAGATAGAAGAATAAGTAGATTATTTCTTCAAAAATAAATTCTCTTATACATTTATTAAGATAGTAGTTTAGAATAAATTCTCTTATACATTTATTAAGATAGTAGTTGAGCCCTCTCCCTCTCCCTCTCCCTCTCCCTCTCTCTCTAAGAAGATATAACCCATTAAGAGTTAACCTTCAATCAATTATAGCTTCATCCAGCCACACAAACAACCACATTCGGCGAAACACAAAACACCTCCCGACCTTTTAATTAAACTTCAAAAAAAGTAAGAGATTGATTTCTCCCAAGGAAGCACCAACTTTCCTCTTCATCTATGTAGCTTCATCGGTAGCCTACTTGCGTGTAACAAACATGTATGGCTTGCCAGGCCCCCAACACCAACACCAACATCAGGAGTCATTACTACTGCTTTTGTCTCTGGTGCCCGCAGGCCCACTTGCAGCTCCCATGCCTTCAATAACACAGAATGCAGCCCCTGTATTTTTGAAAAATAGGATATGGCCTGACAGGGTAAAGTTCCTGAGTCCCTGACAGCCCTTATGCTCTTCATGGCCTTAAAGCTGTGATTCTCTCATGTCCACATCTTCTTTAGCACATCCAGTAAGAAGTAAAAGTTTTTACCGGTAGTGCTGCTGATCATGACAGCATTTCCACTGCGTTTTATGATTTCTCCTTTTTGAGATATGGCTATGGTTACAAAGAGGACATAGGGGGTGTTTGGCTACACTTAGGATTTACTAAATCCCATAAATGTGGATTTATTGATGTTAAATTCAATATTATGTTTGATATTATTGTTGAGAAATTAGGGCGAAGAAAAAACAGGAATCAACACAAATCCAGAAGAACACAAAGAGATTTAACGAGGTTCGGCAAAGAAGCCTACCTCCTCGGGAGCAGAGCGGCGATTCCTTTCAATATTCAGAAAGCTGTTACAGAATTCTAGGATATCTCCTGGGGTTACAAACAAATTTATTTATAACACAGGAGTAAACCCTAAGTACAATATGTAATTACAACATTACTCATGTACCGTACTGCTGGGCGTTGCCCCCGCACCCCCAACCCACATAACATAACTTCCCGATTTGGACAGATTCTTCCGCTCCGCTCCGCTTCACTTCGTTTCAGCGTCTGTCCATATATGATAAATGAGTCGTACCATAACAATTATTTAAGTTAAATTCACTTAATGACAGATTCTTCCGCTCCGCTCCGCTTCACTTCGTTCCAGCGTCTGTCCATATATGGTAAATGAGTCATACCATAACAATTATTTAAGTTAAATTCACTTAATTCGGTAAGAAATATTTGGCATTTTAGGGTTATCAATCAGAGAATACTTTGCTCTGCTTTGTATGTAGAATCATGGAGGTTTAGGATTCGGAGAGCTGATCCTTGATGATTAAGATAAGGTAAATGAAGAATTAATACAGATGATTGATATGATAATGTGGATAATGGAAATAGTAGTTGCATAATTTGTTTCATTTGCAGAAATTGGATTTACAAGTGGTACACATGACCAAGCATATTTTATGATATTTACTTAAATTTTCTAATCAGTCGGCTTTTCATTTTTATTTTTAAATCAATTTCTTTAAATCATCCCTCAAAATTGCATTGGTAATATTGAAGCTATCTTAATATATACTAAGATTATATTAACAATTGTTATGTGCTAGAAAATTCACTATATTAGAACAAGAATTTTAAGTCCTAGCTTTGCAATGAAATCTCACTCATAAATTTATAAGAGAAATGAGTGAAGCACAAAAATTAACAAAGGCAAAAATTATCGCGCATAGCCCAAGAAGAATTAATCAACTATATTGATCTAAAGGTCTACTCTTCTCTTGAATCGGCAAAAATAAGAGTACTCGGGTGATATCGATTAGATGGTTGTGATGTCAGTCGAATGTCAACGAATGGACGATGACTATCTAAAAAATTTTACTAAAGAAATGGTGGTTGGATAATATTGTTTAATTGTTGTAGTTAGCATGCCATCCCTCTCTTATACCCGAACATGCACATCATATGCAAAATGAAACTCTATTTACAGCTTTTAAGAGTGTCATTTTGATGATTTTGGCTAGTCCTAAAACTTTCATTAGTTTGCTCATATTTATCCATTTGATCATAAATTATGCTTTCAATATTTGAATTCATTAATAAGATTAAAATTTATCGATCTTAGTCAGATTAGATTTCTCTCTTTAAAATGCTCAAATTGACTACAAGTATTTAAGATCTATACGTGGTTTGACACTATAATTAACATATCAAAGTTTCTAAGAATACTTCACTAGTTTCTTTTCCGACTTGGACCAAATTATGTTGGCATCATTGAGTTCTTTTGATACTGACTCTAGATGCTCCATTGTGATATGAAAATGTTAAAATTAAGTATGTAATATTAAGAAAAAATTAAATATATTTGTTTAAGCTCAGGGTTATCGAAGTCACCATTGCCATCATTGATGATGGAACTTGTACAAGCATGCGTAGGTAATGTTATATGTGCATGCATAATACCACATTGTCACAAGCATATAACCTTTTGCTACCATATCCTTTTTAAATATTGTAGAAGTATTTAAAAAATGTTATATGATTATAAAATGATTTTAATGGCCAACGAGTAGCAACAAAATTTTGCAAATTATTATTTAGAAATTTGTTAGAACTTTGCAAGTTCTTATCCTTTATATCCATTACAAATACTTCTTATAAGTGAGAGAAAATCATATACATCCCATTATTCTCTTTTGTAGATTTTACTTTTTTCTCATATTTAATTTATTATTATTATTATTTTGAAGATGTTTTTGCTCCTCAATTTACATTTTCTTTGAATTGTTTGCCCAATTGTTTTTATATATAGTTTATAAAAAACCATTATAGAATTAGCTTCTTTTTTTTTTTTTTTTGAGAGTATAATTTTGAATATCTTGATGTTGAAGCTGAATTTTTTATTTTTTATTTTTCATTAATTTCTTAGCTTAAGTTACATATCAAAAAATTTTAAAACTTATTTTATGATTATAGGTAACATCATTTACTACCACTATGATTTTTTTCTTCTCATTGAAATGCTATCATTTGATTGAAAAAAGAATTGATGAATAATAACTTTTTCAATTAATCATTTTTCTCATTGCTAATTTCTAGACTTTATCATGAATTTTCTACATCTCTAAAATATCCAAAAAGAAAATTCTTAGAAACTATATTTAATAAATTAGTATTGCATGTTTTTTGTTGATCAAAAAAGTATTAAACGGACATAGTTTATTAAAAAAAAAGATAGTTTTCTGACAAAATATTGAGCACGGCTTAGGATGAGTTTGGGGCAGCTTGTGTCTTTTAGAATAAGCAGTCTATCTTGAAATGTGGCACACGGGTCGACTGCGGGGTTCGACCCGCGACCTGCGTTTTGTGTAAAAATACAATTGTGTTTTCGGATAAGCAGGAAAAACGTGTGATCCAAACGGTATTGAGCCATTTTTAAAAACCCCTCACACTTTTAAATTGTCTCAAACGGACCTTTAATTATTTGTTAGAAATTCTTATTCCGACGAAATTTCTGATGACATTTCAGATTGAGGGGACTATGAAAATTCGAAATTATTTCCAATGTGTAACCCGTCGGCTCATGGCAAGCTATTACCCCTTCGGTTAGCCATCAGTTAGTAAACCGCAACAGCTTATTGTTTATCAATGGGTCGTCGTTTAGGCATTAGAAAATTGCCTGGTACAATAAAAAAATATTATCATTTTTCTCATTGCTAATTTCTAGACTTTATCATGATTTATCTACATCTCTAAAATATCCAAAAAAAAAAAATCTTAGAAACTATATTTAATAAATTAGTATTCTGCATGTTTTTTGTTGATTTCGGATGGCAAAGATTGTCAAAAAAGTATTAAACGGGCATCGGTTATTTAAAAAAAAGATAGTTTTTTGACAAAATATTGAGCATGGCTTAGGATGAGTTTGGGGCAGCTTGTGCCTTTTAGGATAAGCAGGGTTATCCTGAAATGCGGCACACGGGTCGATTGCGGGGTTCGACCCGCGTCCTGCGTTTAGTATAAAAATACAACCGTGCTTTCGGATAAGCAGTCAAAACGTGTGATCCAAATGATATTGCGCCATTTTTAAAAACCCCTCACACTTTTAAATCGTCTCAAACAGATCTTTAATTATTTGTCAGAAATTCTTATTCCGACGAAATTTCTGATGACATTTCAGATTGAGGGGACTATGAAAATTCGAAATTATTTCCAATGTGTAACCCGTCGGCTCATGGCAAGCTATTACCCCTTCGGTTAGCCATCAGTTAGTAAACCGCAACAGCTTATTGTTTATCAATGGGTCGTCGTTTAGCCATTAGAAAATTGCCTGGTACAATAAAAAAAAAATATTATTCTTTTATTTCATTATAGTTTTCATACTTACAATCGCATCACAATAAGATATGAAATATACATCATATAATCTAATTTACACATCCAAATAACTTATGAACGGAATAATATGTTCATATATAACAAAAATATGTACATAAATGTCTCATAAATAAAAAAAAAAGAAACAAAAACAGCCCTTGTCGTCATCAATCTGCTCAGTGTCCTCCACCTCCATCTCCTCCTCTGCAGGCAACTTCCTTATCTGACGTGTCTCATGTCGTACCACCTCTGATTCCATTTTGATTTTGGCCTCCATCTCGGCGAACTTAGCAGCAAATCAGGTCCCTATATCAGCATTGAATATGATACCTGCCAACAAAGAACACATTGTGGGTAAATGCAGAAGCTTTATCCAGCAGAGGAATGATGTGCATCATACGGCTCTCTTCAAAGCTCATATTTGGGCGAATCGACGCCAGTGAAGATAACTCTTTCTATACGTTGCCTTTGAGTCTTCTTCAGCCAATCGTACGCTTCCTAAAAAATAATAATAAAATATAGTTGGAGGTTAAATTAATTTTCAGATTAATTATAATAATATTAAAATTATTCTAGCCACTTACATGGGTTTTCCGAGATGTTGTGCAACCCACGTTGGTTTGACCATCACCTGTGGGTACCCACGGTAGCTCGGCAGTAGTGGGCTCTCGTTCAAGCCCTACTGTTTGTTAAGATAAGCAAAAAGTTAATAAATAATTATTTTTCACTAAATTATATTGTACAACCGTATGTAGGAACGCCTCTCTAGTGTGCGTGGAGGCACTCTTGCCTCCACAATCCGAAAACCAATTTTGCTTCGCCGACTCAATCTCATTTACATTGTCAACAGTGTCTCGTGCTCTGCCCAAATTAGCGTACACGTCCTCCTCGAGCCACACAGGACACAGATATGTCTTTCATATCTCAGTCAACATATCGTGGAGAGCCCCCATCCTCTAGACTCGGAAAAAATATTACCTCAGGAGTACTGATGTACTGATGCATCAGTACTCCAATTAGGGGGTGCCACGTAGGCAATGGTCTCACCGTGGTGCCTACGTGACACCCCCTCATTGGAGTACTGATGCATCAGTACTCCTGAGGTAATATTTTTTCCTAGACTCGAAGCTCCTTCTGCTATGTGCATCATGTTCGAGGCACCAGGAGAACTGCTTCTGCATAATGTACATTAATATATTAGATGGAAAAAATTATATAAATTAAGAGTAATTTCAAATGTTTACTGCAAACTCTTTGAACTACATATCCCAAACTACAATCGGGATCTCTTTCCATGTAAGCTCAAAGCCTCATAGCTGCTCTGAATGATATCTCTGATAGCATGAATAACTTGTGAAGAGGGATAAAATCTGAAACAAAGGTATTATTAATTTTATAAACAAAAATTTTTAATAGAATTGTATTTTACCATACTTTAAAAAATATAGATAAGCTCAATAGGCTTCTAATTGAATGTCAATCTTTTTTCGTCTGATGCATTTCGATCTATAGTAAGAATTTTTGTAGAAGTAGGAACACCTACATAAAATGTAGGGGGTGATGATGGTCTGGTTGGAGGAGACAGGGTGTATGACGAGGAGTGTGGCAAGGTTACAGTGTTGGGGTAAACGCCTATGAGGAGGGAGGAAAGGAATGGAGTTCATTATAGATGTTGAGACAACAATGATCATTTGTTGGTACCACTCCCTTGTCGTCTTATGACAACCCTTTCTCCTTTCATAACTATGACGGTGTCCCCGCATTGAAGGAGATCATTGCTGCCTCCAGCAGCCAACTATCTCAAGAAAAGAAGAATTGATTATTGTACATAATATTAGATAAATACCCAATCAAAATGTAATGAGCAATCTACAAACAACCAGTACCAAAAAAAATCTAAAACAGTAAATAGAAGAATAAATTGTAAAATATGACATACAAACTACCAAAAATCAAAATAGAAGTAGTAACGATAAATAAAAGTACAAAAAAATATAAAGTGCAATCCACAAGCTATTAGTAGTGAAAATAAAGAAGGCTACCTGGCTATTAGAAGGCGAAACTGCAAACATAAGATGAAACAATAAATAGAAGATGAAGTATTTGATACTAAAATAAGTTAAAAATGTATAGATCTTATTATGTATCGTCTAATAGTGACTAGATGATGAATTTAGAATTTCTTAATCTAAATCATCACCAGAATCATACTCATTAAGATTTTTTATTTTTAAAATTTTTTTTTTCTGTGCACGCCAGGATCATACTCCTTAAGATTAATATTCTGTGTGCATCATGCATATTTCAAATATGAAATGCTCATGAATTGAAAATGATATAGCAAAGAGTTTTTCTATCGAATAAATTATTGATAATTATGTTGTGATGAAGAAATACTAGGCATAATTCATAATTTTTAATTTTATAAGATATTCTTAGCTCTTTTTAATTTTACTTTAGTTATTTTAAAAATAAAATTTTTATTTTGATTAATTTTAGTTGACGTCTAATTTCATGAAATATGTGACCATTTCATGCATGCATCTTCCTCTTTTCTATTTTTTACTTGGAAGATTTACGTGTGTATCACTCAATTCTTATGCATTCACATATCTAACTCCTAAAATTCAATTTTTACATACATGTCATCTTTCCTTTGTATGAAAAAATGCATTTCACATTTTAAAAGTTTAAATAATAAATTTTTTTTTTATGTGACATGAAAGGTTTTCGTGATATATATTAATGTTAAAGGTAAAATTTAGGTGTTAGATATGTAAATACATAGGAATTGGGCCACATGTATGTACTTGCACCTTTTTGGTTTTACTTTTCTTTTACCACAAGAATTTAAAGTGGTACTTATTTAATCTAAATAATGTGTGTGTGTGTGTGTGTGTTTTGAAATGTTGTGTCCAAATTCTACTAATATTGAGGAGAAGTGGGAGAGAGAAAGAGAAGGGAGAAACCTGTGGGAAGAGAAAGCCCTTTTCCTCCTCCCCCATTCGGACTTTACCCCTATTTATAAGACTTGGATATCTTTTTGTCATGATATGTGTTCTTTATATATATATATATGTGTATATATATATATATATATATATATATATATACACACACACACATAGATAAAGATACATAATAATGTGTTATATTTTGTAGCTTTATGCCATATCATACATTTTAATGTTATATCATGTAGATTTATATCATGTTTTGCAACTTTATGTCATGTCATTCCATGCATTTGCTAAACTCGGTTGCTCGACAGCTTGGTAACTGAGCTTGGAACTATGCTGCTCAGTAGGTGAGTTTGGCAAATCAGTATCTCGATAGCTAGTTAGCTTGACAAATGTTAGAAATGGTGGAGCCCGGTCCACTATGCTTGGGCGGTTACTTTGCTTTGGAGAGTCACACTTCTTCACAAATAACCACTCACATCTTCCTCTTTTGTGAAGTGAAGCATCTCTTCGCTCCCTCCTGTTCGTGATAAAAACTTTGGATGGCTCTCATTGAGTTTCAAAGTCATGATTTGAGTTTTTCTTCGGTTTTCTTGTGATAGAGGAAGGGTTCCTCGGGGCAGAGAAAGAGAAGAGCAAGGAGGAGCAGTTCCTTAGTTGACAAGGAAGA
>NW_018164578.1:1072955-1094104 GCF_001263595.1 Phalaenopsis equestris
AGAAGATTGTTCTCCCTAGGCTTCTTCTTGGTGGCTTGTGGCAGAAGAGAAACTGGATTTATTTCTTTTGTAAGTTTGTCTTATTCGGTGTATCTCGGTGTATAGTTCTTCTTCGGTGTATCTCGGTGTAGATTTTTTCTTCGGTGTATCTCAGTATAGAGAGAGAAGAACAGAGAGAGGAGAAGAATAGTGAGAGATTCCTCTTGTAAGTCGAGGTGATCAGCTGGTGTAAATTCTTCAATTAGTAAAATCCTCTGTAATTCCGTGGACGTAGGCAATTTGCCGAACCAAGTAAATCTGTGTGTTCTGCTGCGTTATTCTTTCTTGGTGTATCTTTTTTCGTTTTATTTTTTACTTCATCGATCGTTCTCCTGCTTATTTTATATATATACCACATCAATTGATATATCTAGATCTCGCAACAACAACAACAACATTGCCGCTTATTGAGTAAAAGATGGAGAAAGAAAAAGAGAGGAACACCACGTGGATAGAGTCACTTCCCTCCGACCTCTTTTTAAACATTAATCCTATGTATAAGTCTTTGGTGTATTTTTATCATTGTACAAAAATAAAAATATATAAAAATACATAACACACAATCGCATTCTGCAACTTTAGGTCATGTCATGCAGCTTTAGGTCATATCATTTAGCTTTAGGTTCTATCATATAGTTTTATATCATGTTATGTATTTTTTTTTCATTTCATTCCATGCAGTTGGAACTTGGCACCTCGGTCGTTTGACAGAATGACATTTGAGCTAGACAACTCAATAACTTGCCAATTGCGCTTGGCAACTCTACAACTCGGCATGTGAGCTTGTCAAATCAGCATCTCGGTAGCTCAATAGACATTTTTAAGTGTATTTATAAATCCGCTAGGGAAGATGAATCTAATTGGACGGCACAAATGAACAATCATATTCATTTTTCACCTAAGGATGAGTGATAAACATTCAATATTTTTATATTAGTATATGTTCATTCATTTAAAACGAGTGTAAATTCAAGACTTTTACATGTATCAATAATTTTCTCATTATATGTTTCCATACCAAACAAAGTTATTAACACATCAAATATTACGCATCACAAGTCACGTCTTCAATTATGTGGCAACAACATTAGAGCCATAACCATTTTTGTATCATGATAAAAAAAGATCATAAGCCAAGCTATTAAATTTGATTTCGCTTCTTAGGACAGATAAACTAGAGAGAGAGACCTTGCAAGATTAATACTTTATTTAATGGCCAACCCCATTTTATCCCAAAAGCTTAAACATTTGAATGAAAACTAATCTTTAAATATTTATAAATTGAGACATATCTAAAACATTTACATGTTTAATATAGTGCAATTTACACAGGTTTTGCTAGAACTATTTTGTAACATTTTAACAAATGCCTAATTATTACTCAAATTTGTGATAGTGCCTTCCCCACATGCCTCCCACCAAATTTAAATTTTATTTGTAGATCCATATGATTGATTAATTGAGTCCATTTTTGTGGCCAAAACTAATAGTTTTGTTATGTTGATTTCTAACTATTTATATATCCAATCATTTGAATCTTGGCAAACTTGCAACTTCATCATCATATACAGTTTTTGATTAAAATATTCACCAACTTAATAATATGATAGGAGGGAGGGGGCAAAATTTTCGCAGAGTTATTCTTTATAAACTTTATAAGAAATTATTTTTCATTTTGATTTTACATACTGTGGCTTCATTTAAAAGAAATAGATACAATTTCTAAAAATTGGATTGATTCATCTGTAAATGTATGGTTGAAATGCTTTTTTATATGATTTTTTTGTACAGTTAATGTATAGTACTCTGCTATAATAAGTTGTGATAGTGCCTTCCCCACATGCCTCCCACCAAATTTAAATTTTATTTGTAGATCCATATGATTGATTAATTGAGTCCATTTTTGTGGCCAAAACTAATAGTTTTGTTATGTTGATTTCTAACTATTTATATATCCAATCATTTGAATCTTGGCAAACTTGCAACTTCATCATCATATACAGTTTTTGATTAAAATATTCACCAACTTAATAATATGATAGGAGGGAGGGGGCAAAATTTTCGCAGAGTTATTCTTTATAAACTTTATAAGAAATTATTTTTCATTTTGATTTTACATACTGTGGCTTCATTTAAAAGAAATAGGTACAATTTCTAAAAATTCGATTGATTCATCTATAAATCTATGGTCGAAATACTTTTTGTATAATTTTTTTTGTGCAGTTAATGTATAGTACTCTGCTATAATAGCCTGCTTTAGAGATCACAATATGGAGGAAAAAATGACTAGCCATATAATATATTGTAAAATATTAAGATTGGAGCATGCTATAATAGTTAAATTGTGGTTTGACACACAAATTTTCTTCCAAGGAAATTGCAATAAGATGGATATAGTTAGAAAATTAATTGATGAGAGGAAAATATAAAGGGATTTTCTTAATTGTTTTGTATTCTTATAAAGGAATAGGGTGTGTGGTTAATGATGATCTCACCCTTTTCCTTCAAAAGGAGAAGTAGAATTTGAATGTTGAAAAATAAAGAATGAAAAAATAATGAAAATTTGATGTTAATTTGTAGAAAATAATAGCATGAAACATCATGAAGTTAGAAAGTGAAGAAAAAAAAGAGAAAAAAATAATAGCATGAAACATCATGAAGTTAGAAAGTTAAGAAAAAAAGAGAAAATTACATACCTAGCACACAATTCTTATTTATTTACATATCTCATGCCTAAACTTTCATATTTACATACATTAGACTATGTTCTAAAATTTGTATAAAAATGTCATGTCTTTTACTTTTAAAAAGTGGCAAGTTTTTATTTTTTATAGGATTAAGGAATTAAGTGCTATGTGTGGCAAGTTTTTATTTTTTATAGGATTAAGGAATTGAGTGCTATGTATGTAAATATAGAGGAAGTTTAGATGTGAGATTTGTAAATACATAAGAATTATGTGTTATGTACGATAAATGCATTTACATACGTATACCAACCAATTTTTATCTATTTACATAACTTATACCTAAATTTTATTTCTTGCATTTATGCCACAATACCGCTACTTTAATTTTTAAAATGTGAAACACGACGACTTTTCATGCATAGGTAAAATGAGATGTATATACGTAAAAATTGAAGTTTCGGTGTTATATACATAAATACAAAAGAATTAATCGGTATGTAAGTAAATCTTCCTTAAAAAAAATGAATGATGCACAATATACTCTAGAAAAACAATTTACACTAATAAAGTTTATTTAATTAAATTCCATTAATGATTATAAGTATTTCATAAATTTCTATTTCTTCAAAATGCGCGCGCACACACACAAATGGATTGGACATTATTAACTCTAATTTCTAATTCGTAGTCGGCCAAATGATCTATAATTTGCTTGCAACCACAAACATAAAATCAAGTCAAGCAACTTAGATTAATATGGCAAGTTCGCTGCCAATAATTGGAAGCAACATCATTGATCATGTCAAGTGAACCGACCTTGTTGTCTCGATTCCATTGTCCCATCACACAAAATAAAATAGAAAAAAACAGGATCACTTTATGACAAGTTGTAACATGTGGCATGAATAGACTACTAGCTAGAGATTCATAGAAAGAAAATAATCTTTATATTTTAAGAAAAAGTTCTTAGTAATAGTAGCTGGAAGCTGCAGAATCGAGCCCTATATATGGTGGAAACAACGTACTTGTGTGAAAATAGGGTAAGACGTGGTCCTGTAAAATTGAAGGGGGTTTTGCATGGAAATTTTCTTTCCTTCAAGCTACGTAAACTCCCCACGTCCACTCGTTTGAGCTTATAATTAAATGAAGAATGACATATTTGATGCACTTTCAAAATCAATCTTTTTACCCTTTTCGCTTTTTGAATGAGGGATGATAAATGATGAAATGCATGGCATTTATTTTTTAATATCGAGAGTCACATCTCATTTCAATCAAAGTGAACTTTTTCAGTAATATGATGCAAATGCTGAAGCTAAATTATTACTATGAATTTATATTAAAGTTTAAGTAATCTTTTTTATATAACTTTATTTATAGTTCTCTTTCTTATATCTCATTCTTATTTTTAAATAAAAAATATATAACTTTTGATAATAATGACTTAAAAATTTATGAATTACATACATATCACTACATTCCTATGTATTTACATATCTAACTCTTAAACTTCAATTTTATGTCGCCTTACCTATAAATGAAAAGATGTATTTCAAATTTTAAAAGTTAAAATAGTGATATTTATATTGTGATATAAAAGATTTGAGTGGTATAAATATAAAAGGGAACTTTTATAAGATGTTAGTCATGTAAACACATAAGAAATGTGTCTCGATTCTTAAAGAAAATGTGACTAAATAAGTCAATTTTAACACAACAACAATATTTTTTTATTGATAGTGATACTTTCTAAAACAAAATTATTAAATGTTATATTCTAAAATGATATGTTGTTAAAAAATGTGTAAAATAAAAGTAATGTTGTTTTTAAATAGATCATCTGTGGTTGAGTGGTTAAAGTGCTCAATCTCAAGCTCATACCCACTAACAGCTACTAAATTTATTCAACAGATACATGCTCCTCATCATTTCAGAAAAAAAATATGTTGTCTCAATAATATAAATAAAATTTAATAAATTTTGGAAAATTTGAGTAATAATGTAAACCTTAGTTCCATTACTTCAAAAAAAGAAAGTATTAAGTATAGGTTAATTAAGAATATTGTTGTAACTTGAGGAAGTTTTAATTGGAGAAGCAAAAGCATTACACAAAAGTAATCATACGTAAGTACGTGTCTATCATACACTACGTGCTAGCACTTGATTTATTCCAATAACAATAGATTAGATTGATTCATGAGATCACCTTAAGGTTGGATTTTTTCTTTTTTTCCTTACGATTAGATTTAGAGTCTATTTGGGGCATTATGTGTGTTTCATGATAAGCAACTTATCCAGAAACGTGGCTTGCTGACTTGCGGGTCGACCCGCCGCCTGCATTTAGTGTAAAAAACTCAAATGCGGCAGACAGCGTTTAAAAAAATGCCGCCGCACTTATAAGCTGCCCCAAACGAGCCCTCAATTAACAAGATCGGGGAGTGGTTTTCGAACAAATAGGATCTATATTGATTTTTTAGGGCTTTTATTATTAGGTTTTTTTTTTTTTTCCAGGTAGATTTGTTAGTATTTACAATAAATTTGAGTTAAATAATGTCCTATAATTTTAAATAATTTGATTCAAATAAGTTATTTATAACTCTTTTAAATAAAAAAGACTAAAAAGTACGATTTTTAAAGATAAATTCTTTTAATTATTGATTAAATTTATGATTACTAATGATTTGATTAACACAATCCATTACTAAAAAAAATTATAGTCGTCGTCGTACTTCATGAAGTTATTTAAAGCCTTTAGTTACGTCATTAACAATCACACTTGTTGCATGCTAAAAGAATTGTAGCAATAGAATAAGAGTTTAAAATCTTAGCTGTGTATGAAAATGTCATATAAACATTTAAATGAATGTGCATAGATAATAACATCATAATTTTTTTTATGTGAAAAATCAAGAACTAGAAAAAATTACAGGGCTTAGCAGAGGCAATAATAAGCTATAAAGATTGATATTCGTACAATTTCCTATTCTCTTTAATTGAGAGTTAAAAATAAATAAATTTGATCATTGTGGGGGAAGCTGTGGGGGCCGATGAAGATAGTGTTTGAAAATAATGGAGCTCCCCTCACCTCTGCCGTGTTTATCCCATAGCAACTGAAAGAATCTCCTAAAAATAGAAACTATTATGGTATCAAGTCAGCAAGCGCAAATGTACTATCATCTGGTATTTATGAAATGATTAGGCTACCCCTAAATTCATCTATACATATAGAAAAAGATCAGTGGATGAGATGATGTAATGATAAAAACATTAGTTAGATAAAATTAATTTTGAATACATATCTTTCTTCTAGCTTTCCCTTTTCTTTTCCATCTCTCCATGGTATCAAAGTTTTATCTCAATAGCTGCAACATGGATCTATGGATTCCTCTACCTCAACTCCATCTCTATTTGGTTAACATCTACACTATCTCTCAATAGAACGAAAGAGATCAACATATCGACTTCTCACGAGTTCTTAATGTCTCAGGTTAAGACTATCTCATCTTCATATCTCACTTACAATAATTATCATGTATGAAAAGCCCAGATCCTCAAGTTGTTCGAAGTAAATGGCTTTAAAATTTTTTAGAAGAAAACAATATCAGTCCACCACAATTCAAAGTAGATGAATCTGAAACGCAACAAGAAAATTCATATTATCTTCTATGTCAATTAGTGGATCAAAATCTTAGTTATCACAGTTATTTTTGTTATCTCTACAACACTATTGTCAGACATTCTTTACCTACAAAACACATGTACCATTTGAACAAACCTAGAGTGAAAATTCTAATCCGTTAAAAAGGCCAGTCATATTTCTCAAGAACGAGCTACACAACATTACATTGGGAATAAACAAAATTAGTCACAGTATCTAACTATTTTAAAGACCATAGTAGAAAACATTGTTGCATCAAGATCAACAATTGAGGCCAAAGATATCATTCTCTACACTCTCAATCGAATACCACCCAATTTTCAAGGATTCAAGACAACCATACACATCCGAACCCCATCAGGCTTGAAGACTTCTATTCTTTGCTACACATTGAAGAATGCAATATAGCCACAAAAAAAAAATGCAAAACAATAGCTAATAATAACCCTCTTCACAAATAAATCCAAAAACTATCAACACACCAATAAATCTAACAATAAGAATTACTCAACCTCTCATGAAAACACAAACCCTAATACCAAAACCAAACTACCCATCACTTGTCATATGTCTCAAAATAGGTCACTCTATTGCACATTATCGGTATTATACAAAAATACAATACACTCCCAGCTCAAACACTTAACACACAATAATCACAACAAACACTACCCAACCGACTCAAACCTTGGTGCTAGACACTTAAGTATCAGCACATCACATCTAAAGCAGCTACATAACTAAACACCTTATCAAGTATATGAATAAAATACATCAGGAAAGGGTCATACCACAAACATCTTTCACAAAACAAATGGAATGTTGCCCACCCCCAACAAAAAGCTCGCTCTTTCCTCCATCTACAAAGGACATATTATTTCTATAATTTAATTTTGGTTACAACTAACAATGGATAACAATTGTCTCATCTCGTTTGAGACTTGTGGCTCGTACATACAAAATCTAAGAATAAAGAAAATCTTACTTACAAAACTAGGGAACAAGGATTGCATCTCATCATAGCCTTCCACTCTACCAGTAATTCAAGTAGTTGGCTTCAATGCCTCAGACACTCACATACAAGAGTTTTGGCATCTCTAAAGACAAATAGCTATTATGGATGTCGATAACATCACACCAAAGTCAAACATGTCACCAAAACAGAGCTTTGAGCTACCAATCTCATGTAGTACTAGTACTTATCTCACATTAGAGCTTTTCCATTCTCATGTATGGGGACCTTTGTCTCTTCCCTCTATTAATAAATATAGATATTACATATCATTCATATATGCTTGTTCTCACTACTGATCGATATTTCCCATGCGTGATAAATCCGAAGTTGCACACACTCTATGTGCCTAAACATGATATTGTTAAACTAAAACAACAAACCAATAAAATATGTTGAAATAGATAGAGCAAAAAAAAATACACCTCACAGCAAATGCAACACAATCTTCAAATGAACTTCATACAACATCAACTGAGTTGCTAGAAAAAACACAAACACTTGGTAGAAACAACAAGAACACTACTCAACTAAGTATGATTACCACCTCAATTTTGAGTAAAAGCCATACTAATTGCAACATATCTCATAAACAAACTTCTCTCTAACATCACACAAGCACATTCCCCATACCAACTTTTAAACAACAAAAACCAAAAATATAACTAGCTTAAAATTTTTGGATGTGCATGCTTCCCACGACAACAACCTACCACATCACTCAAATTCACAACCAAAGCACCACTGTGTCTATTCCTTGAACATAAGAAAAAATACAAATGATATAAATTCTTCGACAAATAAACCAACAAAATCATCATATTCAGACTTGTTACATTCATAAAAACAAACTTACTCTATATCAAATCGATCATAAACCAATCACCACCAACAATTCAAATCAACTAATCTACTGATTTTCACTTCCACCATAACACAACCTCCCTAGCTAGCTTCAATACTCACACAACCCCCATACAAAACGAAACAAATGAACACAACTCCCTTGCTTCTCTATCAACAACAACACTAACACCTCTCATCATAATCATTCAATTCCCACCTCACACACACCACCAAAAATAACACCCCTTGATAACAAGATAATAAATTGGATCCCTAAAACCAGAAAAACATGCACAGCTTTCAGCACAACACAACCACATCCTACCCTACCACATGCAATCAAGCCACAATGCTCCCTCACTAGAGAGAAGCAGTGTCGATTGAATTCATGGCTATTTAATATCAAAGCACATGGAAACTAATAACATCTCCCATGAATCAAAATATATTAGGCAGCAAATAAACCTTTAAGACAGAACATCATTTAGATGGAGCCAACATTGGATACAAAGCATGATTGACAACACAATAAGTCTCACAATAAAAAGGGGAGGACTACAACGAAAATTTCAATCCAATGGCAAAGTTACCACCATTCACATGCTCCTATCCATTGCAATGGCATACATGTTGACCATAAAAAAACTTGATATGTCAATTACATTTCTTAATGAGAAACTTGAATAAACAATATACATGTCTTAGTCGTCAGACTGCTCCCCTTCTCTCTTCATAATAACCTCTCTTATGTGGAATAAAAGGGGTCATCAAACTAATGGACCATCCATCTTTGCCCTCCAATGGGGTAACCTCCTGTCCTTTTCTTCCTCTCTTTTTTTTCCCCTGGAATCCGACTATATTCGTTGGGCACGGTCCAAAGGACAGATTTAGATTCAACAAACAGATTTGACCCAAACTGACCCAAACATTATACGTGTCAAAAATCCCAACTTGAACCAAACCCGCCTTCAGCCGCCAACCCAGACCCGACTTATATAATCCATTTAACATAAGGAATAACCACTATTTGGGGTTAAAATTGAATCAATTTCATACCTATTTCGAGTCAATTCTAGATAAACTCTAGTATGAAGGGTCTATTTCAAGCCACTTTATGCGTAGACGAGTCATTTTTCATTTGTTATTTAATCTGAACCCGAATACACTCGAAAAAAATTAAATTAATCAAAATCTTTAATCTAAAGTCTAAACCCAACCACAAAAACCCAAAAGAAAATTACTCGTCGCGAGCGTGTCGGCTGCCCCGCCCATCACATCACGTGCGAGTCGGTCGCGTACTTTACATCTGCGCATGTGCCGAGTAACCCGCGAGCGAGCTGATACGGGGAAGACGGCGATAACCGATTTCGGGCTTCGTGTGGCCCCCGACAACGTCGGTTCATCTCCAAACTATAAGAGTAACCCCTCGGGCTTCACCATTTCCTCCCTCCATTGATAAAAGATCCAACGAGCTCTGTCTCTGTCTCTCTCTCTCTCTCTCCTCTTCGCCTCCATTGAATCCTTTATAATCACGAATAAGAATTAGGCATGACGAGCCAGAATGTCGTGGTACCGGATACTACAGGCATAGCAATACCGGCGGTTGCAAATTCAACTCCTCTGTTTCCTTTCCCGAAGTCCGCAGGTGGTGGCTTCTCTATTCCACGAATGTTTCTCGTCCCGCAGCTGGAACTGGGCAGCAGCAACGCGAGTAGGCCTAATGTGTGGGTTGAGTCCCTGAAAGCCTCCTCGCCGACGCGCGCGAAGAAGGCTGCAGGGCTCGCTGCTTGCCACTCGGATGCAGGCCCAACTTGGATGGTGAGCCAATGGAATCTCAATTCTTGCTCTGCTATTTATTTATGCTTTGTTTTTGACTCTGATGAAAAATTGGTTTCTTAGATGAGGCTCCCCTCGGCTTTAAGCATGTTTGGGGAGATCACGAGGGCGTCTAAGGGGAAGCAGATTGTGATGTTTTTAGACTACGATGGAACTCTCTCCCCCATTGTCGACGACCCTGATCGCGCCTTCATGTCCGACGCGGTTTGTTTCTTGTAACCTCGGTGCCAATTTTAGATTTTGACTCCAAATTGATTTTCTTGTGGCTGTTAATGTGGGTTTTTGATGATTGGTTGCTGTGTTTCTTTAGATGAGAGATGCAGTGAGGAATGTGGCGAGGTATTTCCCTACGGCGATTGTGAGTGGGCGTTGCCGTGACAAGGTAAATTGTATTCTGTTTTCGCCAATAAAAGAGCTTGTTTTGCTTCTTCCAATGCTGAACGACCCTGCTTTGGTGTGGGCAGGTGTACAACTTTGTAAGATTGGCAGAGCTCTGCTACGCTGGTAGCCATGGCATGGACATAAAGGTCCCAGCAAATGGGCCCAGCTTCATGAAAGCTAATGTGTGCTCTCTCTCTCTCTCTCTCTCTCTCTCTCTCTCTTTCTCTCTCTCTCTGTTTTTTAAATTTGGAAAATCTCTCTCTCTCTCTCTCTCTCTCTCTCTGTTTTTTAAATTTGGAAAGCTTGTAGTATCAAGAAAATTTCTTTTGTTATTTTCAATAAGTATTTTCTATTCATGAGTTTTTTTCCTTTGATTCTGTGGTTCAGGCCAAGGCAGTTCTATGTCAGCCAGCAAGCAAGTACCTTCCCATGATTGATAAGGTAGGTTTTTTCTCTTTCAGTTTTCCCCTTTAAATGCAATGCAACTATTATTGAGCTATGTATTGAGAGCTTAATAACTTTTGTTTTGCTAAATGTAAAGGTGTATAAAATTTTGCTTGAGACAACCAAATCAACTCCTGGAGCAAAGGTGGAGAACAATAAGTTCTGTTTGTCAGTACACTTCAGATGTGTGAATGAGAAGGTATGAAATCATGTTTTATTGAGTCTCAAAAAACCGAAAAACAAAAATCAAAATTAATTTATCTTTGATTTTCTTAGCTTTCTAGCTACTTATATATGAGTTTATTTTCTGTACTCAGAGATGGAGTGCCTTAGCTGAACAAGTTAAGTCAGTGCTGGAGGAGTACCCAAAGCTTAAGCTTACTCTAGGAAGAAAGGTCTGATTTTTACAAATGAAGTCATAGGCCACTTTTGTTTTACTAAAATTTCCTTAGTGTTTATTGTTTTATACGACAGATTGATTGAATCTGTGCTACTTTGCTTTCAGGTACTTGAGATTCGTCCCACTATCAAATGGGATAAAGGAAAGGCCTTGGAGTTCCTGTTGAAGTCTCTTGGTATGCTGTGGATTTGCCTTGACGACAAAATATTCTAGTCCTTTTATTATTATTATTATTATTTAAATCTTCGTTTGAGTTGAGCAGTATTTTTCTAGGTGTTTTGATTGTTAGTGGCAAAGAATTTAATATTTTTTTTTATGCAGGATTTGCTAACTGCAAAGACGTGTTTCCTGTTTATATCGGCGATGATCGAACAGATGAAGATGCTTTCAAGGTTTGAATTTATTTTTTATGTTGTGACAATGAATAGAGCAAACCATTAAGCAAAATGATTTATGTTTTAAATTATATATTTCGTATCATATCAACTTTAACTCCATGCTTACAATATTATATTTTTGTAATCTTATGACATAATTCCGATTAGCTAAATAGAATGATTCCATGACAACAAATCATTTAATCGATGCTTTCGTTTCTTCTTCTTCTTCTTATTATGTATTGTTAATAGATTCTATCGATAGCTGTTGAGTAAAATGACCATTAATCAGAAATGCTTCTTATTTTTTTGTTATTAGGTTCTGAGAGACAAGGGACAGGGCTCTGGCATACTTGTTTCTAAGATCCCAAAGGAGACAAACGCCTCTTACTCTCTCCAAGAGCCTTCTGAGGCAAGTACCAACTAAAAGCCAGATCCTCTGCTATTTACTTTTCGTCCATTTTTCTCTCCGATAGGGAATTTTACTTTTCAAAGGTCAAAATTCGTATAATTAGTTTCTGGCCTAGTTTTGCATAGTTGTTTTTTTCAATCTCTAATATTTTGCTTCGATACAGCTATAATATATATAAAGAAAAACAAAGAAGAAACTCAGGACTAAAAGACAAAAGGGTAACGAATTATGCCCGCCTAATAATATCTCAAATCTCTCGGCTTCTTCCTATGCATGTGTCCATTGGAGAAAAGCAAGCAGCTAATTGTTGGTTTTTGAATTTTTGTTCTATAGGTTATGGATTTTTATATAAAGAAAAACAAACAAGAAACTCAGGACTAAAAGACAAAAGTGTAACGAATTATGCCCATTTAATAATATCTCAAATCTCTCGGCTTCTTCCTATGCATTTTTCCATTGGAGAAAAGCAAGCAGCTAATTGTTGGTTTTTGAATTTTTGTTCTATAGGTTATGGATTTCTTACAACGGCTAGTGGAGTGGAAGAGATTTTCCCTCAAGTCTTGTCCGAATGTGTAAATTGGATAGATATGTGCCCCCACCACCACCACCTCTTGAAAGCTAAGGGTGTGGATTTGGAGGCCATTAGTTTGTATTTCCGACTATCAGAAGATATAAAGAGTATTCTGTACTTTTCTTTGCTTCGCCACTTTGGCCTCTTATTGTGGCCTTCTTGGGCTTAAAATCAAGCATCGCAAGCTTGTTTCCTTGCCCGCCCACATGGAGCTAAGCATTTGTAATTAGTTCTATGTAAAATGGTTAAAGAAGCAATACTAATCGCAACTTTTGTTCTTCACTACATCCAAACATTGCTTCAAGTTGTAATTTTTTTTCTCTAAGTTTTATAGATGTTGGTGGAAAGGTTACTCTTTTCCACCCTATTTCAGTTTGCCGTTGAGAGAGAACGTATGTGAGTATTAAATATTATTTAATCACTTGGTCTAAGTACTATTGCCATGCATTGCCTGTTACTGCATGTGCGATCTTTCTGTCTTAAACAATGGCTTACCAACGATTTGAGTTAGCAAAGCTAAAATATTTGGGGATAAAGCCAATAATAATGTTCAGAAATTATGGATCAGGATACCTGATGCAAATTTGCATCATTTGTCCAATAACTGGGGCCACCTGGCGATTTGGGTCTATTGACATACACGGTTCGGGCTCGGGTTGCCATATGTAACCTTGTTATTGGACACCTGATACAAATTTGTATCAGGTCTCCTGATACAATAATTTTTTATCTAAGCATGCGACTCATTTTTTTTTTCATTCTGAAATTGTGATACATTATCTAAGGTTGACTGAGGATAAGTAAATTATAAGAAGTTCAATGGTTAATAATTAAAACCAGAAATTCATTGAAGACAGAACATTTCAAGCTATCAGAAGTTCATTAAAACTGCAGCGGTTGATCACATAGTACAAACTAAGTACATTATAATTATGAATATTGTACCCCATGGTGAATGATATTAATGATGATGACGATGGTGATGGTAATGTAGCAGGTAAGACATTATTATTCATTTAAAACACTACAAAAGCTATAAGCATAAGACAAAATCATGCAGAATGAGTATGTATTTGTCGGAAGAACAGTTATGAAACCTAACATTAACGATGCGAGTACACTGTAACTCCAAGCGTCCAAGTGCAGGTGTAGTTCCTGAGGCTCATCAATTATTTGGGTTTCAGAGCATTTTAGGCGGTCCATTAATTCATTCATCCTAAAATCTTTATTTTTGGAGAATTTGGAACTTTCTCTTAAAGTACTTTGGGCCCATGATTCAGATGAGCCCTCTTGTCAATGAAAAAAGAAACATGATTGCTTCTTTGTGCAGCTTCAGCAAGAAGCACTAACTGTTGGAAGAGATATTTTCTCCACTACGAAAAGGTTTGAAAGTTGGAATAGACGAAATGAAAGAGTCTGGCTTGGCGTTTTAGCACTTTCGATCTTGATTGTGCTAAAAATGTAATTACCTCGGATGAATAAAGAGCTGGTTGATATAATATGCTCAATGAATACTTATTCTATTTAAGCTCATTTCTATTTGTTTATTTAGCTGATGAATATAGCTGAGTAATATTTGAAGAACTCGGCAATTTATGGGTAACAACAACAACAAAGTCTTTATCCCAGTAAGTGGGATTGGGTACACGAATCCTTATTCTCCATAGTGCTCGATTGAGCGTTCTACTTTCTTTTAGTTCTAATACATTAAGATCACCTTTTAGGTCTACTTTTAACTTTCTTACCAAAAGTCAAATCTAAAACATCTACTCTCCTAATAAGATCATCGAATAGTTGACGTATAATATGACCAAATCATCTAAGATGACTCTCTCTAATCCTGTCTGTCGCTGGAACTACACTAACCCTCTCATGGATATATTCGCTTCACATTTTGTCTCCAACTGTAAAGCCACTTATCCGCGTAAGCATTCTCATCTCATGAACACTTTACTTGGTTTTAATGCATCACTTTTATTGGTCAATATTCTGCACCATCAAGCATTGCAGAGTATCACCACAATCTTATAAAATCTTCCTTGAAGTCTAAGCAGTACATTTTTATCACATAATAGACCCACCGATCGATACATTCCTCCACTTTAACTATCCAACTTGAATTCTACTAATAATATCACCATCACTTCGAACAATGGACCCAAGATATCTAAAATGTTCTCTCATTTAATGATTTGATCGCCTCTTGTTACAACCGCTTCACTAAATCTACTATACATCCATGTATTAGTTTTAGATTTACAAAACCAAAAGGCTTTAGACTCTAAAGTTGAAATTGAATTAAATATTATCTTACTTATATATATTGATGAATTTGTTATTTTGTTTTGGTTTGTTTTTTTATTTAATTAATTACTTTTTTGTGGAAATGATGAGTAGCAAATTGCAAAATATGTTGCTCAAACTCACTAGCTTGGAGATATAACAATCTTCTTGACCAATGGATTGTGTGTTCTTTTACTTTAATTTGTTGTCTTCTGAATTTTTTTTTTATAAGTTTTTAAATTTTGCAGCTCCTTTTCTTATCATAAGATCATATCATACACATCGTAAGTAGGAATATCAAATAGTCAATGTAATAGAGAATCATACTAATCCAATCAATAGATATTATATTTTAATTTTCTGAGTGAATTATGTCTAATGTTATAACTAATAAAGAATAATCTTGGATAAAGAAGTTATTAGGTTTAAAATATAAACATAACATATATTTCGTTGTACTCAATTAAATTCAAATTTTATAGCCTTTGGCATTGGTGCAAGGTCAAGAAATTTTTATCATCTGACAAGAATAAATCTTGAGGCATTTTTTGAGTAATAAACACTCCATAATAAAATTCAATATCATCTAGAGCCTTAATTTCAACAAGTTTATAGTCAAACTAGTCATCTTAAGAAGACGAAGCCAATGATATCAAATTTGGTTTAATCAGAGTCCAATCAAACCCATATCAAGATATTAAAATACTTTTGAAGACTTTAGATCATCAATTTGATCGTCAAATTAACTACAAATTTGACATAACTATATTCAAATCGAGCTTTTAGACGAGAGAAATCCAACGAGCCCAAGCACTCTTAATTCTTAGGTCATTAAGACTCTCAAATCATATAAAAAAATAACTTCGACGAATCAATATGTGTCGTCTGATCAGATAGTTGTGGAATTTATTCCTGAAATAACAATAATATCATACTCCAATAGTCATAAATAAACTGTTCTTTTCACTTAAGGGGGAGAGAGAGGAGGAATTTCAGAGCTTGTTCTATAGAGAAGACTCGGTGAAAACTTTCGGACTTTATAGCCTTCGACAACCATCGACTACTATCGACCACTATTTGTCATCCTTGCTTGTCGTTGTTGGCGGTCATTGCTTACAAATATTGTATCCTAAATATGATTGTAATGTATAACGCCTGTATCAAATACATGGCCTTCGTAACTTACGATCACCATCACCACCTATCGTCGCAGACCCCCGACCATCGACGACCGTTGCTTGCGAGCTTCATTGTCAGAATACAATAATTATTTTTAACACATATATTTTTTGTATATTGTATACTAGCAAGTATTTTAATTGGTTTAAAATAATAATCACATTCTCTCAGTTGTGAGAAAAGGATAAGTCTTTGTACTTAGTCACTTAAAGTGGATTATTGTGACTGGGCAAGACTACGTAATTTTCTCTATTTTAGGGTTTTTCCACAAAAAATCTCGGTCTCTCATCCTGTTACCTTTTTGGCATATGTATGTGTGTTAGATTTTAGTACAACTCTAAGACAATAAATAATCACTATATCACCGTAAATTTATGCTACTCAATAGTTTGGCGCTATCTAAAAAAAATGAAGTCGCGTTGATAAAGACTACACTTCATCAATCGCTAACAAATGCAATACATGAGTTTCTTTCTTTAGCTCCCATCATTATAAGGTGCACTCTCAAAGTCTGAAACATTAAGCCCATGTTATGTTTCTCACTGATACTTATCATCCTACTAAAAAAGGAACCACCTTTGCACCTCTTGATAATTATAAACAAGGAATGGATAAGTCTCTAAACGATATTCTCTAATTTCTATAGAAGGCATGAGAAGTGACGGAGATGCATACTAAAGGGGCACAGTTATTTCAAAATTCATTAATTAGAGGCACACCGTTGGTTTCCCCTCCATGCACTGAAGTTCCTCCTCCAAAAGCTGAACTGATGAATATTGTTAAACCTACGCATCGACCTCCCATCATCAAGCCTAACTGCAAACCTCCACCACATGTAGAAAACTTAGCTCGACCTCACACAATCTATGATGAGTTATAACATCTAGTAAGAGAAGAGTTTCTATGAGGCATAGTCAACTCAGCATGGTTCTCAAATGTCTTCTGATTAGCTAGACTATCCTTCAACCCCCACTCTAGAAGGGCCTGAGCTTCCAAGTGTTGATACTTATTATGAGACATCTTACCCATATGAGCACATTGATTACTTCACAACTATCATATAAAGAGAGCTTCAGATGTGCTCATTTGTCAAGTTTTTTTCTACAACTCTTAAAGGGCAAGTAGATACTTAATTTTATTCACTTTCAGGTGGGCATTTATATTCTTAATGAGCTCAACAAAGTGTTTGCAGAGCAATTCATCACAAATCAATGGATTTGTAAGGACTCATCCTACTTTTTTAGGATCCATCAAAGTGAGTGGCGATACAATGTAAATTTACATAATTTTGATTGGCTTTCATTTGAGTTTTCTATACCTTGCACATTATTTTTCTTTTTTATGATTACACTAACAATTTTTTTATTTATTTTCTCATGCAAAGTAGTTAATCTCATTTTTCATACTCCTATAGTATAAGTTGTTGTGCTTGGATTTCATACGTTGATGTGTATCTTTCTACTCTTAATTTACTTCTTATCTAACTTGAGAGAACGTTGAAATCATTTGTGATCTAGGACTTATAACCATCACCTAAAAGAATAAGTAAGTTAACGTACAATAACTAATAAAAATGGGCATACTGTCATTACGAAATTCATAGCTAGATAGGAGACTTGATGATATTAGGAATTACCAACTAGATATGAGACTGGAGGATTCATGAAAAAAGCTGTATGGTTAAGCCTACATAATTGTAATACTATTTTCAACTCTTCTCTTGACCTACAAATAAGTTAAGGAGGACAAATTCTTATGACCCTGGTTGTCAACAATCATGTTGGTTTTATAGGAAAATATCGAGAAACTATTAGACCGGCATCATAGAACTATGAACCTTTTAGCCCTCAAAAACTACTCAAAACTTCATTTAGTTTTTTTTTTCTTTCTGTATTAGGATTTTAGAATATTTCATGCATGTAATATGGTACTTCAAACTAGATTCAGAGATTTAATCAACTAGAACTTTATCTGTTATAAAATTTTGATTTTTTTTTTTTGTTGGATCGATACATGGACTCATGATCTACATATTACTTGATCGATATGTGCACTTGCATGAGTGACTAACTTGTCTCACAACAATTCAAGGCATCAAGTTCTTAGCATCGTTATCGGGGAAAGAAGTCAAAATTTTCTAATATTAGGATAATTTTAGTTAAACTGCGTAGAGTCTAAGTTCAATTATTGAACTTATTTTTTATTTTCTATTTCTCATTTCTACTTTTTTCTTTGTGTTTTTAATTTTGAAATGTCCAAAAAAAATCAAAATAAAAATAAATCATAAGTTTCTTGATACTATATATTGAATACAAATACGAAATGTCTAATCATCAGCGACAATAAAAAATGATCTTCATTATTGAGTGGGCTAATTAATTACAGGGGCTTATGTCTATGGGAATCTTGAACCTCATATTTTAAAACCCTTACAAAATGAGAGAAAAATCTCTTATTAGTGTCTTATTTGTTATTTCGTGTATTCTAACAATTTGGCATGTAATCTTATGTGAAGTTCTCTTAACTTATTTTGAGAGGGTTGAGGGGGGAATTTTTCGAAGCCTACACTTGCATATTCTTATAATAAACTTTTATGAGCATCTAGTATCAAAACATTAAATTTCACAACTTTTTTATTCAATAAAACTTCTTCAATTTTAGAATCATGTGTTATCAATCACATATTATTGGTTATATGCAACTCTCACTATATTATCAGGTGGAAATGTATTTTTGATAAGAACTAGAAGCAAGATTTATTTTTCTTAAAGACTCCCCTTGGGAGAGATGAACGCTTACATCATCAAGCATATTAAAATTATAATCATCACATCAAAGATACACTGATTTAATCGTATTTGCTAATACATTCTCATGTCATGAGGAAAACATGATGACATCCTCTGTACCATGAGCAGGGTCATCTGAAAAAAATTATTGAAACATTTCTTATGATAGATCAAATCAATTATGAAATCTTTGTTATTAATCAGCAGCTAGAAATCATCATGTTATTACCTTTTCAAAACATTAAATCCAACATGAATTTTTTTTGGTCTGTAACTCTCCTAACTGATTAAATGAAGAAAATATTAAGCCTAGATGATGGATGTGTAGACGATGATGTGAATCACACCTACAAACAACGATATGATGCGGCTCATACTATCGTCTGCAAATACTATTATCTCTACTAAAAGAGTGCAATAATTATAAGCTTATCATGCCTCTAAAAAGACCGTTCTTGAAAGGAAGAATTACTACGTCCAGCCGTTCTCGGAGGTCATACATCTCGAGGCATAAAATTTGACCTTTTGAGAGGCTCAAATATCTATTTCCATTCAGAAGTAGAAGTACATAGATAGCGAATATAAATAATCATAACCTGCACATGGTAATGTTTCAAATTTACTGACATCCGTTACTCTCCCTGTTCATTGTTCATTGTTCATTGTTCATTGACAACCTACTGATGTAGAAAATTCAATAATGAACCCCACAGGGACCTCTCCCATGCCTTTGCTCCCCCTTGTCAGACCTAAATTAACTATCCTTGAAACAAGGCATGACAATTATTTTATTTGACTTGGTCCTGCAGATTCCCAGCCCACATAATTTAAGGACTGCAGCAATTATAGAACGCACATAGGAAACAATAACTCTGTCATGTGATCTTCCCTAGGAATTAAGAAAGCCCTTCTCCAAATATTAATTGAAATCCAATTCTTAGGATCCAAACAAATGGATCTCATTCACACCCACATCACATGGCAAAGAATGGAATCTCTCACCAATCTTTCAACTCAGATTTCTTAATTTCATACTACTTTATCTGAAAGTGTGGGACTGTTTCACAGTATCAAAACATCACTTTCTGTAACTCAGGTAATCTAAATTAAACATTGTTAAAAAAAAATTGTAATCTTTTTTAAAGAAGAGTTGGGGTTAGGTATCCTTCATATGTTGTTAGGTGAGGAAAGAGAGAGAGAGAGAGAGAACACTTCTAGGTTTGAAGAGAGGTGCAGGAGTTGGATTCCACTAGTGCTATAACTTAATTGAGAAGACAAGCTAACTAGCCCCCTGCATTCTGTTCATCATTGGAACTAAGCTTCAATATACAAAGCCATTCTATTCAACATTATTGTTACACATTAGACTCAACTGTTTAACTCTATAATCATTTATTCTTTCATGAATTGCATTTTTACATATTGTAAGAACGGTTAATGTGACGTCGCAGGAGCATAAATATTTTAATGGCTGAGACATGCTTTGCCATGCAGAAGCCATGCATGCATGCTTTTGATCATGTGGTCCTTTGGCTACACTTGTTGAGTCGTGGAGGAGAGATGATAACAAATGGAGCCGTCATTGGCTTATGGGGTATTTTCTAAATAAAATTTTAAAAGGTTTGGTACACTGCAAATGGGTGAATCTGTAATGTATGCTTCTTTTTGCACATGGGATGTTCAAATCGACTGAACGTGGAGGGGTGGGTATCATTTGGGGAAGGTATAGCTAGCGAGCTATCTTCTTTATGATAAACTTTAACAGTCTTGGAGTTGGGACTTTGAACTTAGTCTGCACTAAATGTAGGTGATTTCAGTGGTCCTGTCTTTTAGTTTAATATTGTGGGGAAGCCAAGCTCAGTCTAGTAATGGCTTAGGTGCATATTCCCATGCAACTTTAAGTTGTCTGTGGAATGTTCTGGGCCTCAAATACGAAAGCAATCACAGTTAAGATATTTGAATTAAGATAAATTTTTATAAGATTGATTAATAATTGGGTGTGTTGAGTTTATGAAGTTAACAAGGGAAGGATAAGGGTATAAACAAGTTGATGAAATCAAATAACCTAACAGGGTTTAGATAAAGGTAATTGTATGCATCAAAACTGTTAGCACAAATCTCAAAGCAATTGAAACACTCCAATGACGATCAAACAATCAATACATCCTACCGTCCACCAAGCGACATGTGATCAGAATCGACCGATACATTATTACTAGAGACTCAATTGACAAA
>NW_018164578.1:1094204-1098510 GCF_001263595.1 Phalaenopsis equestris
TGTAATTATATAAGGCCAAATGATGAATAAAGGGACATCTCATTCTTTATAAGTGAACATTGGACTTATTTCCTACTCTCTTTTCTCTTTCCTCCTTCATCCGGCTTTAACTCGCGAAGCGTGTTCAAAGGACAATTTACGATTCAACAATAATGTAGGGGGATGATAGGGGGACATTAATTGAGTTTTTTAGTATGTAAAATAATAAATGATTATCTGTTTAAGCAAATGGATGAATATGATCATTCCAATAAAGTAGAGAGTTTCTGGCCGGCTGAACAAACAAGCCTTAAATCAATTTAACTTAAAATTTTAGCACTTCAAAAAAGATTTTAAAATCGATAACGTCTGGAATTGAGTCACTGACATTACTGGTCAACTGATTTTAAATAATAATGTCTCCAGTTGGATTGATGAAAAACATTAAATTATTTTCTTATAGCTGAATTCTAAAATATTTTTTTCAAAACATACTAACAGAGTTAGAGCTGAGTGAAGGAAAGAGATAAAGAGATATAGAGTCGAGTGAGAGGGAATATTCTGCTTTTATTTTTGTCCTAATATACTTATAAGGATCTCAAAATACAATTACATAAAAAAGAGTGAACAATTATTATAACTGTTTGGATAATTGAGTCGATGTGTTCATTGAATGAAAACTACAGCATAATATAAAGACAATATAATGTTTGTCAATCATCAAGTGATTCGGGCAATTTTGACTGATCATATATATCAGATTGCTTCAGTCAAGGGATCTGTTCAATTGATTAAAATTTTGTTGTGTGGTTGAACAACCGCTTGGCAAGTCTTGAAACTCTAGCCGCTCGGTCTTTTGAGATTCGTGATGACATCTTTATTGTATACATTTGAACTTTTTAACTATATTAGATTCAGTTTTATCAGGTATTTGATAAAATAAAAAAATATGAAATGATAAAAAATTAATATGATATAAATTCGACGTGGGTTAAAAAAAAAAATAATAATAACAACTTAAATATTACAAACAAATTTTTTTTGCGGTGCACATATAAAATTGCAAAATTATCTGTTTATTAATTTATTTTTCAAAATGAAAGATGCATTTACGAATTTAAAAAAAAAAAATCAGACATGCATTTTAAAATTTAGGAAGATTTACATGCACCCTACTAAATTTTTATATATTTGGATACCTAACACCTAAACTTTATTATTTACATATATGAAATAATATCACCCTCTATATCTCCCATAATATTTATTTAAATTTCAAATTAATACAATTTATATACCTAAATTAAAATATTTGTTATATGCAACATTAATGTGAATATTTGTATGCTTATAATATGTAAGTATGTAAATATGCATGTGTAGTTGTGTACGTATATGTATGCAAGTATACACGTGGGTGTGTGCATGGGAACCTACGATGAAGGAGAAATTATTCCATACGGACACCGCATGCAAAAATGCATGTGGTGTCTGATTTCCACCGTCGATCACCGCAATCAAACATTTAAAAAAAAAAAGGTTGAAAGTGGGGCCCACTGAAATACATCTTTCGGTGATCGATGATAGAGATTGGACACTGCATACATTTCTGCATGCGGTGTCCATATGGAATAATTTTTCACGATGAAGGCACTAGTTAAAATATCTAGTTTTTATGTAAATAATATCTATTACATGGTAGATCACATATATATTAGAGATATATGATCTATTTTTTTATTTCAATTTTCATTGATATTTGAGATGAATTGGACTTTAGCTTATTACATATATTTTTTATGCCTCATTATTTTTATTATTTATGGTGGTATTTTTTGGAAAAATTAACAATACTATGTCTCATCTTATGAATAATATAATTTCATGCTAGTATTCATAAAAAATCAATAAAACTAATATATGAACTTTAATTTAATCATTATGATGTTATTTTCCTATAAATTTTGAAAATCAATTATTGAAATTCATTTATTTTAAAAAGTGTTAAAAATTATATTATTTAAAAGAGTGCATACACTAAAGTTTTTGGGTCAATGAGGCATTTACAAATTTATATCAATCCAAAATTATTTATAAAAAGATCCTAAAAAAATTAGGCCAAAAATTTATTGTTTTAAGTTAAAAAGGACAAGCATTAAGGAGGGCCTAAATAAAAAGGATGAGTCAAGGAAAGAGAAAGTCAACCCTCCATCACCCACCTTTTTCCTTTTAATTAATAATTGATCTCCTTTTATATATATTAGGGTGGCCATTTATATTAGTACAACATTTGATAAGAAATAAATAAAGGTTTATAATATAATTTCACAACTTTGTTTCATGTCATTTCTTATAGTTTTCGTAATGTGTCCGAGTGTTAAAATTAGGGGTGTAAACGAGTCGAACACGAGCTAAGGGTGTAAACGAGTCGAACAAGAGCGAACCCAAGGTCAGACGGTGTTCGCCTCGTTTATATTTCAAGCTCAACAAGTGTGTTCATGTTCGGCTCGTTTGCTTAGCGAGCCGAACACGAACCATTCACCAAGTTCGCTTAACGAGCCGTTCACGAACAATGAGTCATTTTGATAACCCTAATCACGTAGCCACCAAATGTTAAGAATCAGGGCAATATTTAAAACATCATTTGAATCAAATTTAATAATTTTTATTATATTTTCTTCATCAATACTTTTAACTGATTATAAATTTTTGTAGTCGTGTAGTCAATTAATTTTTTTAAAAAAATTATTCATCAAAAAAAAATATATAATTGATTAGTAATATTTCGAGTCAAAACGAGCCGAGCATGAATGAACAAATATTTGTTTGTGTTGTTCGTGTTCGGCTCGTTAATTTCTCGAACGAGTCGAACATGGACTTCTTAATGAGTCGAACAAGGGCTGTTCGTGAACAAAGAGCCGTTTTGACGTCCCATCTGGCAGGTGGTCAGATCTTAGTCTAACTTAGCAAGTGGCTGGTACAGTTTAGCAGCTCAGCAGCTCAACTCGGCATCAAGCAGCTTAGTAGGCCAACTTCACAAATCTTTCTAGATGTATGTCTATATATATATAATCTAACAACATCAGCTAATTATATTATGATAATTACCAGCCAATAGCGTATGATGATTGGTTTTAATACAAATATATTTTTAAGTAAATAACAATTTTTAATTATTAGTTATTATTGGCCCTATACGTATGTACTACATTTAGATGAAGGGAATTTGAGAAAAGAAAATAATCTATCTAAAAAAAAATATATCAACGAAGATAAATTTGTAATTTAGTAAGATTTTAATTCCAATTCCCCCATGGCAAGCCACAATTTTGCAGGCCAGGCCTGTAAAACACTCTGGCTGGGCTCAGACTGTTCCTGCTCTTGGTAGGCATAACGGGCCTTTTTTATTTTACATGCTAGCGACATGGTAACAAATTCATCCCTACTTTTTGTTTGATGACTACAAAAAGTTCATTCTCCATAGGAAATCCTTGATAGAAATTTTTTATGCAAAGAAAATTAATTTGCTGCAGTCTCAAAATTATGATCATATAATTCATAAACAAAATAATTTTCATAAAAGAAAGGGAGATTATTTTGATATTTTTATAAATTGTGGCCTCATTTTTAAATAGTTTGGGATTATTTTGGCACATTACTCTTTTTAGAAGTGTCGCAATTTGGCTTAAGTTTTAATGGCACTACTATGAAGAATCCATAAAGAAGCATTTGGGAAGGAAAGTAATTGAACTCAATCTCATTCTTTCCATCTCTTCTAAAATTGTATGGCTCATTCTACTTTGTTCTAGCATTGTGGAGCTCGATTCGCTACTAAAAGCCATTACTTCAATGTCTCCCCCTTCCCCTCCCCCCGACTTTTAGGAGAGCAAATGACTATAAACCATTCACTCGTGAGGAACTTTTCTATATTCGCCATCTTTCGGTCTTCCCACAAAGATAAAGCAGAATTCCATGATTATGTGGTAGAAGAAAGAATAGCAAAACAAAAGCTGGCTTGTTTGGAGCAGCAACAACAATTTTAAAAAGCTATCGTAAAACAAGTTATTATTCAAAAAATTATGATGTTAGACCAAGTCGCAAAACATAACCAAATAAAATATAATTTTGTCAAATATCACATGTGACAGGTGTGGTGGGACACCGCACCACCCCCAGACTGCCCAGCCAAACTTATTCTAATATATATATATAATTTTTTTTTTTTTACTTATGGTAGAAGTTCCTCTTGACGGACCTTTTCTGCTTATCTTCGTCTTTAAGACAATAAGGAAGAGCAAGCGGGGGATTGGATATGATATACATATAT
>NW_018164578.1:1099085-1104811 GCF_001263595.1 Phalaenopsis equestris
TATATATATTATTATTTTTCTTATATGTTTAAAGGTTGTCTTAGAGTTTTTTTTGCTTAAATTTAAGTTTTAATCAAAGCGGTCTTATTGGGTTATTGTGCATTTCGTTTTGACGATATATATATTGGGTAATGTTATGATTCTTATATTATTTGTATATTAACAGTGTCCACAGTGTAAGGACTGTTAGGCTTTGTGATTTTAATGTTATTAGTTGTGTCGTGGTGAGATGCTTGTCTCGACTATTGTTGAATTTTAAATTGTCCTTTGTGAACACGCCCTGAGAGTTAGAATTGGTTGAAAGAGAATTGAGGAGTCCAGAATTTCCCGTAGAGAGACCCGGGAGAGAGGACCCTTTATTCATAATTTTGGCTCTTATTTATAGAGACATGTTTTGTACAATTACAAAAAGAATTGACTAGTTATGGAAACTGCTCTTAATTCATTTGATGTTTAAATCAATTGTATGAATTTCATAACATATTTGAATTATAATATAGCGGTAATTGTTTGACAAATTTGCCTGAATTTGGTCAATTAAGACGACCGGTTGAGTGACGACAGTGCCCGACGAAGTCGCGATCTCACCCGCCTCGGTAAAAAAGGGTCAGAGGATTGGCCGCGATCAAAGGTTCCATCCTGCACCCTGATCGATCGGACTATAGGCGTGGTCTGTCGTTAGGATTTTTCGTCATAGCTGTGTCAGTCGATTCTTGATCACGCAATTGGTTGTAGACAGTAGGACTCCTCGATCGTCTAGTTGTCGGTTGGGTCGTTCGATTGCTTTGAGATAAGTGCTAACATGTTTGGTGTATACATATTAGTTCCCTAAAGTTTCATGCTCCATGAAAGTGACAGAGAAATTATTAGCATTCGTTGGTACTAAATTCAAGAATATTGACTTAATAATTATAATTCCCCTGGATTCAGTGCTCAGCGTGCTCTATAAATAGGATCACATGCTTGATATTGCATTCATTGTTGTTATTCTTCTCTGGATAACTAAATTACCTCATGTAGGACGATTTGAAAGAGCTCTTCTTGGACCCCAAGACCTTGCCGAAGTGGGCTATGGATACTTGACTTCTATAAAGAGGAGTGGGTTAGGAAAGAAAACGGTCGAGGACCGAACCTGCTCCGGTTGATGAAGTCAGCTCATCTGGGGATCCTGAGGGGCGGATGTTGAAGGTCCTTCATCGGGGGACTTTGGTTCTTATGCCCAGTACGGGAGTGAGCTCTGAGTGCCAACAGACCCTGCTAGTTGGAGGTCTCAAGGAGGGTGGAAAGAGGCTAGAGGGAAAGGAGATCCGAGTTTCCCCTCAGCCGCTGTTGTAGAAAGGCGAAGGCACCTCATTGCAAGAGAGGGGGATAAGATGTATGTCAACCCTCTCCCTAATTTATAGATATATGAGAACTTAAGGCTTTCTTTGGTTGTCATTGATCTTTAATAGTGTCTTGACATTACTCACATGCAAACGAATTGGTCGCGTTAGAGGATCACCAGGACGACGGGTAGTCAAAAAACTTTGTGGATTATGCTCCCACCAGCAGTTATCTTGTGGGGATACCAGCCACACCTTTTGCTAGCTACCAGTACTGCACAGAAGTCGAGATCTTCCCTTAAGGCAATGGAACAATAGACAGAGAGGACAAGGTCCTTGGTGGCGAGGGTTGGTTCGTCGGAAGGAGCAGCCAGAGGCTTAGCCTTCGATTTTGTGTGGGGGATTTCAGTCCCTTCGATGTCCCTGTGCTTGGCATTGTCAGTTATGCAGAAGGAGGTTGCTACTTTGTGGAATGGATTAGATGAGGTGTTGCACGAGCTGAGAGCACTACGTGTGTCAACTTACCTGTGCAAATTACACTGCAAGGTTGATCGAATGGAACAACTTAGGATATGAGGGGCGATAGTCCTCTAAAGTTGAACTTAGAGGGGGTATGTCCCGATTGAGGGCTTGAAAGACCCACTCATAAAACAGTTTATTTTAGACATGTAATAATGTTATTTGGAAATGAAAATGCATTTGAATAAATATGAAAACAATTTGGTATAACACTTATCATTATCCACCGTTTGCCATATAAATAGGGCATGGAATCATTGTTTCTCACTTTACATGTTTTGCATTATGCAACCAGGCTTTCGATTTTCCTTTTTTTTGTTTTGCTTTTTGGTCGCTCTTCGTTTTTTGAAACGGCCCTAAAGTACTCTCCCACCCTCTTCAGCTCTGTCAGGGGCACTGAACATTTGTTTTTGACAGAGAAGGAAGTGAGGAAGTTGTAGAAGAAGTATGTTATGCACGACAACGTCACCCTTTGGAAGTTGTTAGGGACGGCTAGGGCGGCGGATGTTAAGGGCGAAGATCTGGTCTTCTACCGTGACGAGTTCAAATACGGCCTCTGGTTGTCATAATGTGGTGAGCTTCGGAGCATCTTCAACATATATGGGGTCATTCTGGTGTAGGTACTACCGAACTTCATAGTCTGTGTGATGACCTTCGTCCTTTATTGCCGTAGAGAGCGGATCTCGTGGTCAATCGGCTTATTCAAACACTTATTTTCTTTCAAGGTTGATAAGGAGGGATTTGTCATTTTTTTGACGGGTAAAGAACTTCACATGCTCGGGTAGAGAACAAAGTAAAGGACAGCAAGAAGATATTTTTGGTTGGCTTTTGTTTCGACATCTGGGGTAATCATACCGAGTTGTTAGAGCAAATAGTGTGCAAGCCAAATTCACTCCTAGAGATTATGGAACTCAGCAGAACAATGCTGACCAATCGTTACATCTCAGTTCCGTAATGCACCGCCGAGCTAATAGTAACTTATGCATTGACGCGCGAGATAATCAAGTAACAGTAGCGTCTTCCTGACATTGAGGAGGAAATCCCAGCAAGTGCGGGGAAGATGAAGCTCACCGTTAAACTTCAGAGAGAGAAGCTTCCAGAGGAATCAAGTAATCTTGTAGGAGACGAGGAACCTCTCCCCTACAATGTGTCCTTGAGATACCTGTCTCTCTCTCTGATCAAAGCATTGTTATTCAAGACCATGTGACTGGCAAAGCCACTGCTATTCCTAAAAAAATTGCTTCATTTCTTCTCACTTTGTTAATGCAGAGGAAGGTGCCAAGAGGGAGTATGCGTCTAAAGGGACTCCAAATGGAGCCGTGGTTGTAGTTCCCTCTTTTTTTGCCACTGACCTGTTGATCTTGACTTTCTATATATAGAGATATAAAGTACGATGTATGTGATTATATTTATAATATTTCAATATGAGATACTACACAAGTATCTATATCGTTATCAAGTAATATAGAACTTTCTGATTAAGTCTCGAATATCAAACCCACAGGAAGGATTAGTTCTGGATAACAAAATACTTAGAAATATATATTCTTACTCAAACTTAAGATGCTATAATAGGCATACATAAAAGTTTGACTTTTTTCTAATTTTTGATAATTGAAAATAAAGTAAGCAACTAATTAACTTAACTAAAATTCTTGAAAGATGAAGACAAAACAAGTAAAATATCTTTTTCCTTATCTTGAATCAATGATACACATGAAAATTCAGTTGTGGAAGTAGTCTAAATGTGTTGTGCCAAATAGAAGAAATAATATTTTTTACCCTTCTAGAGATGCTATAAAGAATATTGGTTAATCTATCAATAATCTTGATGACAAGCCAGACATGGAAGATACTAGCTCTTACTCTAGAGTTTCATTTTCTCCCTCCACCTGGGGGCTAACATCTCGTATCAAAACCTAAAATTATAAATCAAATTGGGGGCTTTAGTCTGTCACTCTAAAGTCCTTTAATTCTACACCCTTATATTTTCCTAGTTATTTGCACTCAACCCAATGAAGTACATTCTAATTCATGAAATCAATATGTGATTCCAATCATTTGTTGACTGAGACAATGTCATCTCGAATTTTACATGTTTTCACAATAGATTTTAACATCTTAATTGGCCAAATCAAAAAGTAAATGAAGTGCAAGGTCTTGAAGCATCACAACTTCTTCCAACATTGAAGTCTAATACTTCATACAACTTTCTTTTAACATTTAATCACTTTTCATTTAAAAAAAAAAGATAAAGAAAAGTACTCATAATCCATGGAGAAAACACAACCACACATGAGTTTAAAAGTAGAAATGATGCTCACAAACAAGAAATTTAAATTAAAAATCAAGTGTAGTCACAAAGATAAACACTCATCTTAAATTCTCTCCACAAAATGTCTTGAAGTTCCTTTGAATTCTCTTAATTCTCTCACAATACAAACTAACACTCAATAAAATAAAATAAAGTAAAGGTGGCGACGATGGGCGGCGGTGGCGGCGGCGATTGTTAATTTTGGTGGTTGGCTGCAGGATCCTTCTTTTGAAAAATCCAAGTCCTTTCTTATAAAAATCCAAGGGGTGCCTTGGAGTCTCTTTAAAAAGGTGTCCACATTCAATGAATATTCTAAAAGTTGTCTCCTCAAAAGTCAATTAAATGAATTTTCGTGTTCATGAGTTATTTCCCACATTTTTTTTTCAAGGGTTGCTTCAAACACCTCTTCAAAAATCCACTCCAATTAAATCTTTCTTCGAGTAACTAACCTTGGCGTTTAAGCGCGAGGTACTTGGCGCTTAGGCACGGATGCTCTGACGCTTAGGCGCCTCAGTTAATTTTTGCACCTTTCTTCATTTCTGTTTCAAATTTGACCATTTTTCACACATTTTAGCATTTTCCATCCATTTAATTATATCTACAAGAAAAACACAAAAATACATTTCATTAAAGTGCAATATCTCAAAAATAGCTATTAAAATGTGTATAAAAACACTATATATTTTATGTCTATCACGTGTCGGCTGGTACATCATCAATCATCGTCACTCTGTCGGACCCTCAGGTAGGGGTTTCTTCCTTTAGTCCCCTGTCCGAGAGGGACAAGGAGAGCCGAGTTGCCTCTGTTGCCTCATCTAGTTCTTCGTCGAGGGAGACAAATTCATCCTTTGGAGGAGAGGCCCCGCCTTCTTCCGAAGGAGGAGAGGTACATCGACGAGGGAAAGAATCGATGGCAGTCTAGGGAGAATATTGGAAGAAGCCAATAAGCGATTAGACATGTTGGATCAGTCCTTAGACTGGTACCTGCAAATGGATGACAACAGGGAGCTACTCCTGGCTTTGTTGAATCTACGGTAAGGGGGGACTTGAGCGCACTACGGGAGGCTTCGATTGTCAAGAACTTCTCTAGAAAGTGCACCTGTGGCAACCGATGGTGGAGCAATGCATCCTTTTGTGGGGCTAGCCTACATCGATCTGGAGGGGTCACTGGAAAGAGCTCAGAAGGATTCCTCGTCTGAGGGGTATCTAAAATATGGCCCACGATGGTACATGGGGGAGCTTATGTTTAACAATTTTTTTGGGGCTAACAAAGACTCCCTCAGCACCATAGCAACCTTGGAAGAAAAAAACATCGAGCTGAAGGAGAAGGACACTTCATCGGTATCCAAGGAATAGTATGAAGATGGTCGGACGGAGTACCAAAAACTTGGTGTGGATTACGCCATTAAGCCATTCCTTCATCGTGGCATGGTTGACCCCCAAGTACTCATTGCTTTAACTTGGGATGAGCCAGTAGAGAGTTCAGAGGAGGAAGACAGTTCAGGAAGCGGGAAAGGGTCGACTACTCATTAGAATTCTGCAAATGAGAACTTCTCTTCTCCCCTCTCTTT
>NW_018164578.1:1104911-1108191 GCF_001263595.1 Phalaenopsis equestris
ACCGATACATTATTACTAGAGACTCAATTGACAAATTGCGCCTGCAGTCCCAACCAAGTCGCATGCAAGATCCTTTGATCGCAAGTTAGTCGGCTGGCCCGCTTTTACTGCGGCGGGCAAGATATCCATTCGATCGGGCGCCTCAGCCTACCACATTCAAACAGACCGACCAACCAATTACTGCTATATGTTAATTCAAATTGTAATAAAAATATTGTATAAAATATACACGATTAAGTAGTGTATCACTTGTATCAAGAATTGTTTCCTTAATTGTTCTCTTCTTTCTGTAATTATATAAGGCCAAATGATGAATAAAGGGATATCTCATTCTCTATAAGTGAACATTGGACTTATTTTCTATTCTCTTTTCTCTTTCCTCCTTCATCCTGCTAACTCGCAAAGCGTGTTCAAAGGACAATTTACGATTCAACAATAATGTAGGGGGATGATAGGGGGACATTAATTGAGTTTTTTAGTATGTAAAATAATAAATGATTATCTGTTTAAGCAAATGGATGAATATGATCATTCCAATAAAGTAGAGAGTTTCTGGCCGGCTGAACAAGTAGGCTCCGGCGATTCTAGCGAGGGTTTTTTTTAAAACAAGCCTTAAATCAATTTAACTTAAAATTTTAGCACTTCAAAAATTATTTTAAAATTGATAACGTCTGGAATTGAGTCACCGACATTACTGGTCAACTGATTTTAAATAATAATGTCTCCAGTTGGATTGATGAAAAACATTAAATTATTTTTTTATAGCTGAATTCTAAATTATTTTTTTCAAAACATACTTAAGCTGAGTGAAAGAAAGAGATAAAGAGATATAGAGTCGAGTGAGAGAGAATATTCTGCTCTTATTTTTGTCCTAATATACTTATAAGGATCTCAAAATACAATTACATAAAAAAGAGTGAACAATTATTATAACTGTTTGGATAATTGAGTCGATGTGTTCATTGAATGAAAACTACAGCATAATATAAAGACAATATAATGTTTGTCAATCATCAAGATCAGATTGCTTCAGTCAAGGGATCTATTCAATTGATTAAAATTTTGTTGTGTGGTTGATCAACGGCTTGGCAAGTCTTGAAACTCTAGCCGCTCGGTCCTTTGACATTCGTGATGACATCTTTATTGTATACATTTGAACATTTTAACTATATTAGATTCAGTTTTATCAGGTATTTGATAAAATAATAAAATTATGAAATAATAAAAAATTAATATGATATAAATTCGACGTGGGTTTAAAAAAAAATTAATTACTACTTAAATATTACAAACAATTTTTTTACGGAGCACATATAAAATTGCAAAATTATCTGTTTATTAATTTATTTTCCAAAATGAAAGATGCATTTACGAATTAAGAAAAAAATTTCAGACATGCATTTTAAAATTTAGGAAGATTTACATGCACCCTACTTAATTTGTATATATTTGGATACCTAACACCTAAACTTTATTTTTTACATATATGAAATAATATCACCTTCTATATCTCCCATAATATTTATTTAAACTTCAAATTTATACAATTTATATACCTAAATTACAATATTTGTTATATGCAACACTAATTTGAATATTTGTATGCTTATAATATGCAAGTATGTAAATATGTATGTGTAGTTGTGTACGTATATGTATGCAAGCATACACAGTGGGTGTGTGCATGGGAACCTACAATGAAGGAGAAATTATTCCATACGGAGTGTCCGATCTCCACCGGCGATCACCGCAATCAAACTTTTTTTTTTAAAAAAAGTTGAAAGTGGGGCCCACTGATCTTTCGGTGATCGACGGTGAAGATTGGACACCTCATACATCTCTGCATGCGGTGTCCGTATGAAATAATTTTCCACGATGAAGGCACTAGTTGAAAGATCTAGTTTTTATGTAAGTAATATCTATTAGATAGTATATCACATATATATTAGAGATATATAATCTATTTTTTATTTCAATTTTCATTGATATTTGAGATGAATTGGACTTTAGCTTATTACATATATTTTTTATGCCTCATTATTTTTATTATTTATGGTGGTATTTTTTGGAAAAATTAACAATAATATGTCTCATTTTATGAATAATATAATTTCATGCTAATATTCATAAAAAATCAATAAAACTAATCTATGAACTTTAATTTAATCATTATGATGTTATATTCTTATAAATTTTTAAAATCAATTATTAAAATTCATTTATTTTAAAAAGTGTTAAAAATTATATTATTTAAAAGAGTGCATACACTAAAGTTTTTGGGTCAATGAGGCATTTACAAATTTATATCAATCCAAAATTATTTATAAAAAGATCCTAAAAAAATTAGGCCAAAAATTTATTGTTTTAAGTTAAAAAGGACAAGCATTAAGGAGGGCCTAAATAAAAAGGATGAGTCAAGGAAAGAGAAAGTCAACCCTCCATCACCCACCTTTTTCCTTTTAATTAATAATTGATCTCCTTTTATATATATTAGGGTGGCCATTTATATTAGTACAACATTTGATAAGAAATAAATAAAGGTTTATAATATAATTTCACAACTTTGTTTCATGTCATTTCTTATAGTTTTCGTAATGTGTCCGAGTGTTAAAATTAGGGGTGTAAACGAGTCGAACACGAGCTAAGGGTGTAAACGAGTCGAACACGAGCGAACCCGGGGTCAGACGGTGTTCGCCTCGTTTATATTTCGAGCTCAACAAGTGTGTTCATGTTCGGCTCGTTTTCTTAGCGGGCGGGCAGAACACGAACCATTCACGAACAAAGAGTCGTTTTGACAACTCTAATCACGTAGCCACCAGATGTTAAGAATCAGAGCAATATTTAAAACATCATTGGAATCAAATTTAATAATTTTTATTATATTTTCTTCATTAATAGTTTTAACTGATTATAAATTTTTGTAGTCGTGTAGTCAATTAATTTTTTTAAAAAAATTATTCATCAAAAAAAAATATATAATTGATTAGTAATATTTCGAGTCAAAACGAGCCGAGCATGAATGAACAAATATTTGTTTGTGTTGTTCGTGTTCGGCTCGTAAATTTCTCGAACGAGTCGAACACGGACTTCTTAATGAGTCGAACAAGGGCTGTTCGTGAACGAAGAGCCGTTTTGACGTCCCATCTGGCAGGTGGTCAGATCTTAGTCTAACTTAGCAAGTGGCTGGTACAGTTTAGCAGCTCAGCAGCTCAACTCGGCATCGAGCAGCTTAGTAGGCCAACTTCACAAATCTTTCTAGATGTATGTCTATATATATATA
>NW_018164578.1:1108317-1115719 GCF_001263595.1 Phalaenopsis equestris
TATATATATATATATATATATATATATATAAATAACCTATCGATCTAACAACATCAGCTAATTATATTATGATAATTACCAGCCAATAGCGTATGATGATTGGTTTTAATACAAATATATTTTTAAGTAAATAACAATTTTTAATTATTAGTTATTATTGGCCCTATACGTATGTACTACATTTAGATGAAGGGAATTTGAGAAAAGAAAATAATCTATCTAAGAAAAATATATATCAACGAAGATAATTTTGTAATTTAGTAAGATTTTAATTCCAATTCCCCCATTTGTCGCAAGCCACAATTTTGCAGGCCAGGCCTGTAAAACACTCTGGCTGGGCTTAGACCGTTCCTGCTCTTGGCAGAGATAACGGGCCTTTTTTACTTTGCATGCTAGCGACATGGTAGCAAATTCACCCCTGCTTTTTGTTTGATGACTACAAAAAGTTCATTCTCCATAGGAAATCCTTGATAGAAATTTTTTATGCAAAGAAAATTAATTTGCTGCAGTCTCAAAATCATGATCATATAATTCATAAACAAAATAATTTTCATAAAAGAAAGGGAGATTATTTTGATATTTTTATAAATTGTGGCCTCATTTTTAAATAGTTTGGGATTATTTTGGCACATTACTCTTTTTAGAAGTGTCGCAATTTGGCTTAAGTTTTAATGGCACTACTATGAAGAATCCATAAAGAAGCATTTGGGAAGGAAAGTAATTGAACTCAATCTCATTCTTTCCATCTCTTCTAAAATTGTATGGCTCATTCTACTTTGTTCTAGCATTGTGGAGCTCGATTGGCTACTAAAAGCCATTACTTCAATGTCTCCCCCTTCCCCTCCCCCCAACTTTTAGGAGAGCCAACGACTATAAATCATTCACTCGTGAGGAATTTTTCTATATTCGCCATCTTTCGGTCTTCCCACGAAGATAAAGCAGAATTCCATGATTATGTGGTAGAATAAAGAATAGCAAAACAAAAGCTGGCTTGTTTGGAGCAGCAACAACAATTTTAAAAAGCTATCGTAAAACAAGTTATTATTCAAAAAATTATGATGTTAGACCAAGTCGCAAAACATAACCAAATAAAATATAATTTTGTCAAATATCACATGTGCCAGGTGTGGTGGGACCCCGCACCACCCCCAGACTGCCCAGCCAAACTTATTCTAATATATATATATAATTTTTTTTTTTTTACTTATGGTAGAAGTTCCTCTTGACGGACCTTTTCTATATATAATTTTCTTACTTATGGTGGAAGTTCCTCTCGACGGACCTTTTTCCCTTATCTTCGTCTTCAAGACTATGAGGGAGAGCAAGCGAGACTGGATATGATGTGTATGGAATTACTTAGCTTGTTGTTAAGATCGGCCACCGTTGTCTCCATTTATTTAATTAGCGTTAGCCCATCGGCCAGACATCCTGTCACAATAATATTCGTTAAAACTCTCATCCTAAGAAAAACCAGACTAATAAAATTGTTATGATTCAGTATTTAGATAACAATTACAAGTTATATACTAATCATAAGATTATTGTTGCATGGTGATGATGTTAAATGCTCAGCTAGCTTTAAGTATGACTATGTTGTTGTGTTTGTTATGGAATATATATATATATACATATATATATATATATATATATATATAAAGGTTGTCTTAGAATGATTTTTTGCTTAAATTTAAGTTTTAATCAAAGCGGTCTTATTGGGTTATTGTGGTTTTCGTTTTGACGACATATATATTGGGTAATGTTGTGATTCTTATATTGTTTGTATATTAACAGTGTGCACAGTGTAAGGACAGTTAGGCCTTGTGATTTTAATGTTATTAGTCATGTCGTGGTGAGATGTTAGTCTCGATTATTGTTGAATCCTAAATTTTCTTTTGTGAACACGTCCTGAGAGTTAGAACTGGTTGAAAGAGGATTGAGGAGTTCAGAATTTCTCATAGAGAGACCTGGGAGAGAGGACCCTTTATTCATACTTTTGGCTCTTATTTATAGAGATATTTTTTGTACAATTACAGAAAGAATGGACCAATTATGAAAACTACTCTTAATTCATTTGATGTTTAAATCAATCGTATGAATTTCATAACATATTTGAATTACAATTTGAATTATAATATAGCGGTAATCGTTTGACAAATTTGCCTGAATTTGGTCAATTGAGACGACCGGCTGAGTGTGACCGTGCCCGATGAAGTCGCGATCTCACCTGCCTCGGTAAAAAATGGGTCAGTGGATTGGCCCCGATCAAAGGTTCCATCCTGCACCCTGATCGATCGGACTATAGGCGTGGTCTATCGTGAGGATTTTTCGTCATAGTTGTGTCGGTAGATTCTTGATCACGCAGTTGGTTGTAGACAGTAGGACTCCTCGATCGTCTGGTTCTCGGTTGGGTCGTTCGATTGCTTTAAGATAAGTGCTAACAGGTTTGGTGTATACATATTAGTTCCCTAAAGTTTCATGCTCCATGAAAGTGACAGAGAAATTATTAGCATTTGTTGGTACTAAATTTAAGAACATTGACTTAATAAATATAATTCCCTTGGATTCAGTGCCCAACGTGCTCTATAAATAGGATCACATGCTTGATATTGTATTCATTGTTGTTATTCTTCTCTGGATAACTAAATTACCTCATGTAAGACGATTTGAAAGAGCTCTTCTTGGACCCCAAGATCCTTACCGAAGTGGGATATGGACCCTCGACTTCTATAAAGAGGAGTGGGTTAGGAAAGAAAACGGTCGAGGACCGAACCTGCTCCGGTTGATGAAGTCGGCTCATCTGGGGATCCTGAGGGGCGGATGAAGGTCCTTCATCAGGGGACTTTGGTTCTTAGGCTCAGTACGGGAGTGAGCTCTGAGTGCCAGCAGACCCTGCTCGTTGGAGGTGTCAAGGAGGGTGGAAATAGGCTAGAGGGAAAGGAGATCCGAGTCTCCCCTCAGCCGCTGCTGCAGAAAGGCGAAGGCACCTCATTGCAAGAGAGGGGGATAAGATGTATGTCAACCCTCTCCCCAATTTACAGATATATGAGAACGTAAGGTTTTCTTTGGTTGTCATTGATCTTTAAGACATTACTCACATGCAAACGAATTGGTCACGTTAAAGGATCTCCGGGACGACGGGTAGTCAAAAAACTTTATGGATTATGTTCCCACCAGCAGTTATCTTGTGGGGATACCAACCACACCTTTTGCTAGCTACCGGTACTGCACAGGAGCCGAGGGGACGTTCATCTTCCCTTAAGGCAATGGAACAATAGAAAGAGGGGACAAGGTCCTTGGTGGTGAGGGTTGGTTCTTCAGAAAAAGCAGCCAAAGGCTTAGTCTTCGTTTTTGTGTGGGGATTTTCAGTCCCTTCGGTGTCCTTGTGCTTGACATTGTCAGTTATGCAGATGGAGGTTGCTACTTTGCGGAATGGATTGGATGAGGTGTTGCACGAGCTGAGAGCACTATGTGTGTCAACTTACTTGTGCAAATTACACTATAAGGTTGATCGATGGAACAGCTTAGGATATGAGGGGCGATAGTCCTCTGAAGTTTAACTTAGAGGGGGAATGTCCAGATTGAGGGCTTGAAAGACCCACTCATAAAACAATTTATTTTAGACCTGTAATAATGTTATTTGGAAATGAAAATGCATTTGGATAAATATGAAAACAATTTGGTGTAACACTTATCATTATGCACCGTCTGCCATATAAATAGGGCATGGAATCATTGCTTCTCACTTTACATGTTTTGCTTTTTGCAACCAGGCTTTCAATTTTCCTTTTTTTTGTTTCGCTTTTTGGTCGCTCTTCGTTTTTTGAAACGGCCCTAAAGTACTCTCCCACCCTCTTCAGCTCTGTCAGGGGCACTGAACATTTGTTTTTGACAGAGAAGGAAGTGAGGAAGTTGTAGAAGAAGTATGTTATGCACGACAACGTCACCCTTTGGAAGTTGTTAGGGACGGCTAGGGCGGCGGATGTTAAGGGCGAAGATCTGGTCTTCTACCGTGACGAGTTCAAATACGGCCTCTGGTTGTCATAATGTGGTGAGCTTCGGAGCATCTTCAACATATATGGGGTCATTCTGGTGTAGGTACTACCGAACTTCATAGTCTGTGTGATGACCTTCGTCCTTTACTGTCGTAGAGAGCGGACCTCGTGGTCAATCGACTTATTCAAACACTTCTTTTCTTTCAAGGTTGATAAGTAGGGATTTGTCATTTTTTCGACGGGTAAAGAACTTCACATGCTCGGGGTAAAGAACAAAGTAAAGGACTGCAAGAAGATATTTTTGGTTGGCTTTTATTTCGACATCTGGGGTAATCATACCGAGTTGTTAGAGCAAATAGTGTGCAATCCAAATTCGCTCCTAGAGAGTATGGAACTCAGCAAAACAATGCTGACCAATCGTTACATCTCGGTTCCGCAATGCACCGCCGAGCTAATAGTAACTTGTGTATTGACGGGCGACATGATCAAGGAACAGTGGCGTTTTCCTGACATTGAGGAGGAAATCCCAGCAAGAGCGGGGATGATGAAGCTCATCGCTAAACTTCAGAGAGAGAAGCTTCCAGAGGAATCAAGTAATCTTGTAGGAGACGAGGAACCTCTCCCCTACAATGTGTCCTTGAGATACCTGTCTCTCTCTCTGATCAAAGCATTGTTATTCAAGACCATGTGACTGGCAAAGCCACTGCTATTCCTAAAAAAATTGCTTCTCACTTTGTTAATGCAGGGGAAGGTGCCAAGAGGGAGTATGCATCTAAATGGACTCCAAATGGAGCCGTGGTTGCAATTCCCTCTTTTTCTGCCACTGACCTATTAATCCCGACTTTCTATATATAGAGATGTAAAGTGCGATGTATGCGATTATATTTATAATATTTCAATATGGGATATTACACAAATATCTGTATCGTTATCAAGTAATATAGAACTTTTTGATTAAGTCTTGAATATCAAACCCACAGGAAGGATTAGTTTTAGATAACAAAATACTTAGAAATATATATTCTTACTCAAACTTAAGATGCTATAATAGGCATAAAAGTTCGATTTTTTCTAATTTTTGATAATTGAAAATAAAGTAAGCAACTAATTAACTTAACTAAAATACTTGAAAGATGAAGACAATACAAGTAAAATATTTTTTTTCCTTATCATGAATCAGTGATACACATGAAAATTTAGTTGTGAAAGTATGTTAAATGTGTTGTGCCAAATAGAAGCAATAATATTCTTTACCTTTCTAGAGATGCTATAAAGAACATTAGTTAATCTATAGTTTCAATAATCTTGATGACAAGCCAGACATGGAAGATACTAGCTCTTACTCTAGAGTTTCATTTTCTCCCTCCACCTGGGGGCTAACATCTCGTATCAAAACCTAAAATTATAAATCAAATTGGGGGCTTTAGTCTGTCACTCTAAAGTCCTTTAATTCTACACCCTTGAAAATATATTTCCCTATTCATTTGCACTCAACCCTATGAACTACATTTAAATTAATATGGGATTCCAATCATTTGTTGACTGAGACAATGTCATCTCGGATTTTACATGTTTTCACAATAGGTTGTAACATCTTAATTGGCCAAATCAAGAAGTAAATGAAGTGCAAGGTTTTGAATCATCACAACTTCTTCCAACATTGAAGTCTAATACTTCACACAAGTTTCTTTTAACATTTAATCACTTCTCATTTTAAGAAAAAAAATAAAAAAAAACTACTCAAAATTCATGGAGAAAATACAACCACACATGAGTTTAAAAGTAGAAATCATGTTCACAAACAAGAAATCTGAATTAAAAACCAAGTGTAGTCACAAAGATAAACACTTATCTCAAATTCTCTTCACAAAATGTCTTGAAGTTCCTTTGAATTCTCTCACAATACAAACTAACACTCAAAATAAAATAAAATAAAGTAAAGGTAGTCGGCGGCGGTTGTTAATTTTGGTGGTTGGTTGCAGACCCCTTCTTTTGGAAAATCTAAGTCTTTTCTTATAAAAATTCAAGGGATGTCTTGGAGTCTCTTCAAAAAGGTGTCCACATTCAATGAATATTCTAAAAGTTCCTCCTCAAAAGTCAATTGAATGAATTTTCGTGTCCATGGGCTATTTCTCACATTTTTTATTAAGGGTTGCTTCAAACACCTTTTCAAAAATCTACTTCAATTAAATATTTTTTCAAGTAACTAACTTTGGCGCTTAAGCGCGAGGTACTTAGCGCTTAGGCGCGGATGCTCTGACGCTTAGGCACCTCAATTAATTTTGCACATTTCTTCATTTTTGCTTCAAATTTGACCCTTTTTCACTCCTTTTAGCATTTTTCATCTATTTGATTGTACCTACAAGAAAAACACACAAATATATTTCATTAAAGTGCAATATCTAAAAAATAGGTATAAAAATGTGTATAAAAACACTATATATTTTAGGTGTATCACATGTCGGTTGGTACATCACTAGTCATTGTCGCTCTGTCGGACCCTCAGGTAGGGGTTTCTTCCTTTTGTCCCCTATCTGAGAGGGACAAGGAGAGTCGAGTTGCCTCTGCTGCCTCATCTAGTTCTTCGTCGAGGGAGACGAATTCATCCTTCGGAGGAGAGGCCATGCCTTCTTCTGAAGGAGGAGAGGTACATCGACGAGGGAAAGAACTGATGGCAGTCCATGGCGAATATTGGAGGAAGCCAATAAGCGATTAGACATGTTGAATCAGTCCTTAGATTGGTACCTACAAATGGATGACAATAGGGAGCTGCTCCCAACTTTGTTGAATCTGTGGTATGGGAGGACTTGACCGCACTATGTGAGGCTTCGATCGTCAAGAACTTCTCTAGAATGTGCATCTATGGCAACCGATGGTGGAGCAAAGCATCCATTTTGTGGGGCTAGCCTACATCGATCTGGAGGGGTCACTGGAAAGAGCTCAGAAGAAGGATTCCTCACCTGAGGGGTGTCTCAAATATGGCCCGCGATGATTGGTACATGTGGGAGCTTATGTTTAACAATTTTTTTGGGGCTAACAAAGACTCCCTCAGCACCATAGCAACCTTGGAAAAAGAAAACATTGAGCTGAAGGAGAAGGACGCCTCATCGGTCTCGAAGGAATAGTATGAAGATGGCTGGACGGAGTACCTAAAACTTGGTGTGGATTACGCCATTAAGCCATTCCTTCATCGTGGCATGGTCAACCCCAAGTACTCACTGCTTTAACTTGGGATGAGCCAGCAGAGAGTTCAGAGGAGGAAGACAATTCAGGAAGCGGGAAAGGGTTGACTATTCGTTAGAACTCTGCAAATGAGAACTTCTCTTCTCCCCTCTCTTTTTCTTTTACTTTTTGGCCTGAAAGCTAGTTAGTATCATACAAAAAGACTTGTAATACTTTCTTTATGAAAA
>NW_018164578.1:1115819-1116061 GCF_001263595.1 Phalaenopsis equestris
AGGAAAGTTGACTCACTGTTACTCACACATACTTACCAACATGTCCGAATTTTTGTTCTCATCTACATGGATGACATTCTCATTATTGGAGCCAATTCTCAGCACGTGTCAACTCACCAAGGGTCTTGCCACGAAGTTTCAGCTCAAAGATTTAGGCCCCATTGATTGTTTTCTAGGCATTGATATTCACTGAACCACAACTTTGTATTACTTATCTCAACAAAGGTATGCAACACAACTTT
>NW_018164578.1:1116161-1129157 GCF_001263595.1 Phalaenopsis equestris
CCATTAATCTTATATTTTTTATATTTATATTTATCGTAAAAGTATGTAAAATTCATACTAATTAGAGTTCATCATTTTATAGGGCTTATGAAAGAGTGATAAAAATTATTCAAAATTTATAAATCAAAATTTTCTTTTATACATTTGACAATATTTATTTATTATTTATTATTCAATTATTTTAAAATACATTAAAAGTCTGAATAACATACACATGCATTTTAATGAACATATTGGAGCATCTATTAATGAATTACACACTTGATTATTATAGTTAATCTTTATGTGTAAAAATATTATGTATTACATTCGCAAGGTGGTATATGTCTAAAAGTTAAAAGCTAAGTGTGATATATGTAAATACATAGAAATTGTGTGCTTTGTGTGTAGTTTTTTTCCGCAAGTTTCGAAAATCAACATTATAGATTTAGGTTTTTGTTTAGCGAAGTTTTTTTGAAAGGTGCGTTGGCGGAACGGAGAAGGGCCTTCGCTGTCCAAAACAACAAAAAATTATCATTTTTACAAATACTTTGGAAGACACTAGACAAATGAAATGGTCGTTTCACCAAACGAAAACAGTCGGCTTTTACTGCAACACAACGGAGGGTGAGTGTCCTCTCAAACTAAGCCTTAGTAAATAAAAGAGAACAAGGGATGGAATGGAGAAAAAGAACATGAAAATGGATTGCTATGTGAGTTTATAATTTTAAATTTTGAATAAATTTAACAATTAATATTAAATAAATTTAAAGATATTAAGTTCATTAAATTAAAATTAATTCTGATCCAATTTGATCAACAAATAGCTCTTATGTTTAAAAGGATTTATAATTTTTAAATTAATTATTAACTAATATATTAAGTTATAATTAAATTAATGTAATTATAATTGCCAATAAATTAAATATACACAGTTTACCGTTACACACACCCGCACTGCTAAAGCCAAGAAAAAAACCTATATGTTTGCCTTTTGACTACATAGACACAGTTACACGGGGGATTATTGCGTGCGGACACCGCATGCATCTCTGCATGCGGTGTTCGATCCTGGCCGTAGATCACGGTGATCTACGGTCAGGATTATTTCTGTTTTTAAAAATAAAAATAAAAAATTTTAGGTGGGGCCCACCGAAATACATCAGGACCGTAAATCATGTGATTTACGGTCCGGATCGGCGTCCGCACGCAAGCTGCGTGGACCGATCCGCATGGAATAATTTTTCCAGTTACACACCATCCCTAAACATCTCACTAAACGCCAAACCAATGAATTAAAAGCCACAAAAAAAACCCCAACCATCCCTAAACATCTCACTAAACGTCAAACCAATGAATTAAAAGCCACAAAAAAAACCCCACCAAACCAGAAACATCTCACTAAACATTACAAATCAGCCCTGCAAATGTTTAAAATTTCATAAAACAAAACCAAAATATAAACATAGATCAAACCAAACATATGAGTAGTAGACGATCGCCTCTCAAAATTTACTGTTTCAGATTGAACTACTGCTCTTTCAAAGGAAGCCCAAGGCAGTATAGAATCCCAATCGATCTCCCATGAAGGAAACTGGGTCAACAAAGATCTCTAAGATTCATCCCATGAGCTCCCGTAAAATCCAAAGTCTCCATTTCCAAAACAGGGGAAGATTCTTCCCCTTCCGAAGACAGTTCCGATTTGTTATCATCCAATCCGCCGGCTCACCGCCAGCAACATCCTGACATCAACTGAAGCATTTTCCAAAACAGGGAAAAATTCATCGCAGGAGCATAACTCTCCTGTTTCAGCGAGCTCCCCATCTTATTACAAATAACCTCAAGCTTTGCATCAACTGAAGACTGGAGCTCAACGCCAGCAACATCCTGACGGATATTGGGGAAGTTAAGATGAGCGAATTCGCCGCGAAGACGGTAGGCGGCCTTATCGTACGCCATGGCAGCTTGTTCTGCTGTGTCGAAAGTACCGAGCCAGAGGCGAGTGCGATTTTTAGGGAGACGGATTTCGGCAACCCACTTGCCCCAGTGGCGCTGCCGCACACCGCGGTAGAGCTTTGTTGTCTTTGCCGGCGAGATGGCGGCGCAGCCGCCGGAGAGTTTCATGGTCTGCGGTCGAAGGGAGAGTAGATTGCGTTGATGGTGGAGTTGGAGCTGGGTCTGAATCTGCTGGAGTTGGGAGGTTCCGAGGTGATTGAGACGGATGGGCTGATTGGAGGTCAGCAATCCATGGCTGATCTCAGGGTTTGAGATGGAGGTGGGACAGTAATCAAAGATGGGATTTTGGGGAGTAGGAGGATCAAAGTAGCTAGCAGAGGAGTAGGGAAGAGGTGAAAGAGAAACGGAGGAGGGTTTAAAGGAGATGTTTTTTATAGGAGTAAGAGAGGAGGAGGAAGCAGATTTGATAAAAGGTTCGTGCTTCCATAAGCTCCGTTCTTGAGGAAATGGCTGCTCTGGTATTATACAAATCTATAGCTGCGGCCATGGATGAGGTTCAGAATAAAAACCAGAGAGACAGAGGAGAAGAAGATAATAGAGAAAGAGGGACTAAAAAGTTGCCTCTTTTTGAACTATAGAGAAGAGATTGGCTTGAAGCGTTCAGAAAAACAGACCCTCTCCTGGCTTAGATAAACAAAACCCAGAAAAAAAAAATGGAAATAAAGATGAAAACCCCACGGAAAACAAGAAAAAAATGAAGAGAAAGCTTCAGGTTGAGTTAGTTTGTATGACTTCCGCTTGGCGGGTCAGTTGGTTAGGCTTACTTAGCTTCAAGTCAACAAGACTAGTGTGATCCGCTGAGTTAGTTTGGTTATCGAACCTTGATAATATATGGTGGAGTTTCTAGATACTCCCGGTATGATTAGAGACATTGAGGGCTAGATCTTCCTTTGACTCGGTTACTTCATGTCGATTGTCTTAGATATCTCTTTGTCTCGTTTCTAACCGAACGAGTCTAATTCGGGTCATTCATTCATCTTTTGTGACTTTGTCGGCTTTAACATTGCTTGCTTTGAATCAGATAGTTGCATTTGAATAGATAAGTTGGCCTCACAATTTCTGTTAGTGGACCCTCTTTCATTGTACTCTTCCCCTCTAAATTGTTACATCTGCCCAGGAAGATAAAATTTTTTATGTGTGTGTGTTTGTGGTGAAAACCGTTCATATAATTCAGTGATTTTTATAAAATTATAAGTTGTCATTATTCACACAAATAGAATTAAAAAACTACAAATAAAAATAAATTAACCAAGCAATTAATTCTGTTTTAAAAGAAAACTGAACTTTAACTTTAATTTCTTAGAATATATTTCATTTTCAAACGATTGTCTTTTTCTGGCAATACACGTGTCACATAAATACTTTTTTGTGCCCCCTCATGTTTATCAACGGAAAACCCAGAGTTCGGATTTGAAATGTAAAAATGAATTTGAATTCGGTGATGAAAAACAACGGCAATTGCACGTTATTTTCGTTTTTTTATTTTTCGGAGAAAAAGTGGGGTCACATCGAAATTTGTTTATAAAAAAAGTATATATTCAAAATAAAAGGAAAATACAGCCCAACAAAAAATTAACACCACCAAAGATTTGTAGTCAATTAAATTATTTAAAAAATTAATTGATACCACTTCAATAAATTTTTATCATCCGACACAAAACTCGATGCAATTTTTTAAAAAAGAAACATTCAAATTTCGATTAAGAGTCATTCGGAACTCCGATTTCAGCAAACTTATAGTCAAACCGATTGGCTCGAAGAGATGGACCTAATTATATGAAAGTCAGTCCAATCCGAGTCAAATCAAGCCCGGATCAAATCATCAAACTACCCTTAAAGGATTTTCGGAGGCATTTGAAAGTTCAAACGGATGTCAAATCTAGCGAGTTCATAGTCGAATCTAGCATCTCGACAAGACGAATTCAATGAGCCAAAGATTGGTCAATTCCAACATCGTTAAGGCAATCAAATGTCCATCAAACGTCATTTGATCAAGGGAAGCTCTCCCCTAATTATATGAAAGTCAGTCCAATCCGAGTCAAATCAAGCCCGGATCAAATCATCAAACTACCCTTAAAGGATTTTCGGAGGCATTTGAAAGTTCAAACGGATGTCAAATCTAGCGAGTTCATAGTCGAATCTAGCATCTCGACAAGACGAATTCAATGAGCCAAAGATTGGTCAATTCCAACATCGTTAAGGCAATCAAATGTCCATCAAACGTCATTTGATCAAGGGAAACTCTCCATACCATCCGATCAAAATGGCTCATATTCCTCCATTAATTGCACTCAAAACACCATAAATAGAGTCTCACCCCTCACATGAAAGGAGGAGGCTTGAGAGAGAACTTGAGGCTTTGAGAAAGAGCTCAAGTCTAACATCATCTCGACCACCGTCGGCCACCGTCGACCACCGCCGATCACCGTTAACCTCTGTCGACCACCAACCGTCTGTGACAATCGCTAACCTCCATCGACCACCACCGACTGTCATCGATTGTCGTTGACTATCGTCGACCACCGTCAACTAGACGTTGTTAGCTAATGTTGTACCTTGAAAAATCTAGTAACCATTTCCCGTCTGTGGGACAAGAAGCCGCTGTAATCATCAACATATAGTGGATCTTTATAACTGGGTCATGCCCCATGGTTTTTTCCCTTTGCTGGTTTTCCACGTAAAAACCTCTCGTGTCATCACTGGTCGTTTTCACTTTCATCTGAGTGTATGCTAAATTCTCGTGCAGCGCTAAGACGATAAGTCATTACTGGCCCCATGGTTTTTTCTCATTGTTGGTTTTCCACGTAAAAACCTCTTGTGTCATCACTGGTCGTTTTCACTTTCATTTGAGTGTATGCTGAATTCTCGTGCAGCGCTAAGACGATAAGTCATTACTCTACCGCCGCGAAGTTTCTAGCACACATCAGTTTGGCGCCGTCTGTGAGAAACGAAGCACCATTCGACACTGTACTCAAATCTAAGACGTCGAATTCCTACTTTATTTCCCGATGATGTAAATCATTCAATTCACAAAGGAACTTTCTTTGCATCTTGAAGATCATCTCCAAAGCATTCTTCAATGTGAGGGGTTGCCTTCACTACAATTTCGAAATGTTGTTCATGTCAACGTCCTTGGCACGATTGTAGTAGGGTTGTCTTATCGCATCCTATTCAGACACAAAGTATGTTATAACTTCTTCCAGGCTGGGGGGCAACCTTTACTGCAGTCTCGAAAGGTCGTTCACGTCAACGTCCTAGACACGATTGCAATAGGGTTGTCTTCTCACATCTTATTCAGACACAAAGTATTTCACAATTTCTTCCAGATTGCGGGGCAGGTTGCGGGGCAACCTTCATAGCAGTCTCGAAATGTCGTTATTGTTAACCTCCTGGGCACGATTATGGTGGGGATGTCATCCCATATTTCATTCAAATTAGAATTCTTCAAGAATCTCTACTGAAGTGGGAGGCAATTTTCATTTCAAATAATGCTTCCTTGGTGCCCCATCATTGTACTGGAGTTCTCCTTCAAAAAAATCAAGAAGCTGGTCTCTTCAAGGCTAGAAACATGGGTTGTTTTATAAGCTCTTGTGTTCAAACATTTTTCTTAAGCATGACTACAATCATATTTTCAAGAAAACATACGGTCCAATGCTACCTACACCCTAGTCTCGAGAAACACAGAGCATCTCTGACACCTCATTCTAGGATTAATCGATCCCAGGGGGATTCGATTTGAACTCTTACATTATAGACTACAATCGTTAAACAAAAGCTTCGACATACAGCCTTGGATAGGCCAAAAATCCTTGGTGGATTTTCTTCGACATATCCTATTACAGGTTATAATCATCAAGGAAAAGCTTCGACATACAGTCTTAGATAAGTCAAAAATCCTTGATGGAAATCCTTGATGGATTTCTTTCAACCTCTTCCATAACAGGTTACGGTCGTCAAACAAAAGCTTTGACCAACAACCTAGGATGGGTCAACCATCCTCAATGGATTTCATACGACTCTATTCATTATGGGTTAACATCGTCAAGCTTCACCGGTTATACAACTAAGAATTGGTCTTGCATCCTTAATGGATTTTCCTTTCAACCATGCCACTGGAAGTTAAGCCTATAAGGCAGGACTCGTTAAGAAGCTACCATGTCGCTGGAAGACAAGCCTAAATTTCAAGAGGAAGCTAGCAGTGGACAAGGTTCTCACTGAAAAGACTCCAACAGAACACGCGGCTCACTTCAAGCTCCTATTAAGCATGAGAGGGCAAAATATCAGTGGGAACGCGTCCTAAAAGATTTGGATATTTTTGGACAACAAATTTAATCTCGCCTGAAAATAGGGGGCAACTGATACGACTCCAACAAATTTTCTCACGAATCTCGATGCAATTTTTTGAAAAAGAAGCATTCAAACTTCGATTAAGAGTCATTCGGAATTCCGATTTCAGCAAACTTATAATCAAACTGATTGGATCGAAGAGATGGACCTAATGATATGAAAATTAGTCCAATCCAAGTCAAATCAAGCCCGAATCAAATCATCAAACCACACTTGGAGGATTTCCAGAGGCATTTGAAAGGTCAAACGGATGTCGAATCTAGCGAGTTCATAGTTGAATCGAGCATCTCTACAAGAAGAATCTAATGAGCCAAGATTAGTCAATTCCAACATCGTTAAGGCACTCAAATGTCCATCAAACGTCATCTGATCAAGAGAAGCTCTCTGGACCATCCGATCAAAATGGTTCATATTTATGCATTAATTGCACTCAAAACACTATAAATAGAGCCTCACCCCACACATGAAAGGAGGAGGCTTGAGAGAGAACTTGAGGCTTTGAGAAAGAGCTCAAGTTCAACATTATCTCGACCACAGCCGAACACCATCAACCACCGCCGATCACCGCTGACCTCTGTGGACCACCGACCGCCTGTGACCATCGCCAACCTCCGTCGACCACCATCGACCTTCATCGATTGTCGTTGACTACCGTCTACTACCGCTAACTAGATGCTGTTAGCTAACGTTGTACCTTGAAAAATCTAGTAACCCTTTCCTATCTGTGGGACAAGGGGCCGCTGTAATCATCAACATATAGTGAATTTTTATAACTGGGCCAGACCCCGTGGTTTTTACCCTTTACGGGTTTTTCACGTAAAACTTATGGTGTCATCACAAGTTGTTTCACTTTCATCTGAGTGTGTGCTGAATTCTCGTGCAATGCTAAGACGATAATCCATTACTCTACCACTGCAAATTTTCTAGCACGCATCAGTTTGGTGTCGTCTGTGGGAAACGAGGTCCCATTCGACATTGTCTTCAACTCTAAAACACTGAGCCCCTACTTCATTTCCTTCATTATTTGTGTCCCGCTCCTTTATATATCGAGTATAAAAAATTATTCTTGTTCCCCTAATTTGCTCTTCGAATGAATCGAACACGAGCAAATTAACAAGTTGATCAAGAGCTGTTCTTGAACAATGAGCCGTTTTGTCATCCTTATAAACTGCAAACAAAGACCCGAAAATACAACCAAAAAAAGAGCTAATAAATCATCAACTCCAATCAATCACTAGTTGTCGAATATCAAGACCAATAAATTGCTAAATAAAGTAGAAATATGAAATCCAAATGAAAAATAAACACAAGAAAAGGTATAACAGCAACTGATCCAATCCAGAGAAGGGAAAATCCCAGCAGAGGACAAAGCAAAAAACTAAAACATTGCAGCTAAGCCATAAAGACTTCAACGAGGACAATGAAACCTGCCAAACTAGAACAAGTCTCTGCAACAAAACCCTAATAGCAGCACCCATTCTCAAAAGTAAAATATAACATGATAAAAAAATATCGCCAACAACATAAGACCAATAAGAGCCAAACATCCTAAAAAATACAACCAAAATAGAGTAAGTTCCAAAAAAAAAATTGAAACTGTCTCTAGAATTACAGAATAATGGAATGAATAAAATAAGCAAAAAAAAAACAATATGAAAAAAAAGAAAATTGAAACTGTCTCTAGAATTACAAAAAAATGGAATGAACAAAATAAGCAAAAAAAAAACAATATGAAAAAAAAGAAAAAATTGAATCAATCCAAGCTCAAACTTCTCAATCAATTAAACCCATCTACATATCTTAAACCTCTTTAACTCCACCATGACTTCAATTCAAAGTTCTTCAATCATTATCTAATTGAAGTTTTCTGGTTATGGCAAATCCCTTCTCTCGGATCTTTCCATAATATATTGTCAATGAATTGTAAGTCCTAACTTTTGAGCTTAACTAAGTCTTCCAACTCCAAATTTGGATCCTTCCATCACTTTGAAATCCCAATCTTGAAAGTCCAACTTTGAAATCCAAATAACATAAATCAATAATTTAATTGATAGCATTCTTTTGAGTTCACAACTTTAGAGATGTAATTAACTATAAGGGATTGCTCTTGGTTGGATACTAGACCCTAGATTAAAATAAATCAAATCTTACATCTGTAAGGTAGTGGAAAACCCTAGATTATGTAGACTTAAAAAATTTTCATTATCTGAATGTTTAGGTCAAATTCTAAGGTAATATTTCTTCTCCTAGAAGAAATATATTATTCTTGAAGTGTCGTATCTGATTATTTAGATAAAAAATCTTTCAAGATCAATGATAGGCACACAACAACCCAACATAAAAAATCCACTAGCAAGAATGAGAGAAAATATTGGGGAAATGACAGTGACCTGATTGTGACGATGGAAGAACAATTGTACGGGTTGTGTGATGATGATCTAAATTTATTGTCACTGATGGTGGTGTCCGATAGGCAATAATTATCCATCAAAATCAGTAGTGATAGACATGTGATGGTGACCTAATAATGGTGATTTGATAATGGACGTCTAACAGTGACAATAATATCAATCAGACACCAGTGGTCTTACAATAATTTTGATAGCAGCCAAGTAATGGTGGTGGCGTAAACTACATCAACCACATGAGCATGTTATAGTGGTTGGCAAGAAAATTTAGTCTAATGACAAGGAGGTTTGGTAGTAGTATTCCAAAAAAGATGGTAGTGGCTCGCGACGACAGGGATAGCTACAACGTCAACAGAGCAACAATAGTCTTGCAACAATGATTTTGGTGTAATGGTGTTAGCTGAGTCACTATGATTTGGTGGCTACAACTGCTGGGAGATGGATAAGATGTAATGACGACAGTGGCGGTGACAATGCCTTTATTAGATGATGACAATTAGATGTATATGGTGAGGGTCTAATGGCATCGACTGGGCGACAGTGATTTGACCGCATCAACGACCAAGGGATAGTGATAACAACAACTGCATTAGTCTGACAATGGCGTAATACCATGACAGTGGCAGCCAAGGGACATTGACAACAGTAGCTGCATTAGTCGAACTACGGTAGTTCGAAAATGTCATTGTATCGCGACGACGACAATGTCCGAGCAATAGTAATCCGTCATTGCGGTGGTCGAGGGATGATGATTTGATAATGATGATGGTGTAGCACAATAGTGTTGATTCTCTTATGTATGTGATCTAGTATAGTGGCAGTCTAGAGATGACAATCTAATGATGATTGTAGTGTTCCGATGATGAAAGCTTAACAATGGCAGTAGTGGCCAGATGATGGTGGTATGAGGATGGCAGTGATGGCTCAACATCAGTAGAGTGATGGCGGTCTTAGAGGCGGCAACTCGATAATGGTGGTTCGTCATGGTAGTGATGGTCCGTTGATGATGTGTAACGACGAAGACAATGGCACGACATCGTTCCAATTTATTGTTATGATGACAATGCCCAACAATGGTAGTTTGACATGGTGATGCTGACCTGACATCAGTGGTCCAACGAACATGGTGATGTTGACCTGACATCGGTGGTCCAACGATGGTGGGCTGATAGTGGTGGGGCTATAACACTGTGTTGATAGCCCGACAATGAGGGACCAGTGGTGGGTGGTGGTGTTGGTGGCAACCCCGATGGTCTGGCATGATGGTGATGGCCCTGCATAAGCGGTCTGCATGGTGGCTTTGGCTCAGCGTCAACTGAGTGAAAGTTGTTTGGTGACAGCGGCTAGCAACGGTTGTCTGATAATGGTAGAACTTGAGAATTCACAAATGCTTGGAGCTATGTTTAATCTTCTCATCTTGATCATATCTCCCCTTTATGAAAAGAGATTTATTTATTGATAGTCGAGACACTCGCTTTGATTATAAGTTTGCTAAATTTTGAAATCATTTGGTCCCCCAAAGTATGTTCCAAAGCTTCAATTTTATGTTTTAAGTGCATTACCCTAGGTCACTTGGACTTAGTTGGATTATTTTCTTATGTCATTTAGTTTCTCTCAATAAGGCATTTTATTTGATCATAAATTAGAGTGTGGGCATTTCCAATTTAATTTTTGAAGCTTCTAGTCCAAATGTGCGTTGATATTCGTGCATATTAATATGATTTTTTCAAGATTTGTCACATAATTTTTTTTATATTTAAGTAATAATAATGGAATGAGCAATAAAATATAATTGTTTTATTTATTTCAAGGTTTTATTTATTTCAACGAAAATGAGCTCCATAAAAAAGGATTAAAAGAGTTATGTCAGTCCTTTCTTAATGGAAGCAAGCAGGATGGATAATTGCATACCGTGCAACTGCTAGTTAGTAGTCATGAACAGTCAACATTATAAATATGATAATATGTTGAATCATACTAACATTTTTTTAAAAGATATTACATGGTGAGCCGATTTTAATCTTTTTAGTATTATTGTTATCAATTGACCAAGCCAATTAGGATGGTATATATTAGTAATATTAAAAATTAAGGTGGCACACCATTGATCAATATAAATAATAGATTCAAAATAATTAAATTAAAGAAAATGATGATATTAGCATTTATTAAGAAAAATAAGTGAATATAAACTTATTTAGGTGACTTGGGCCTATGCAATAATAGGGAGAAGAGGCAATAAAACACACCTTTATCTTTATATATATACCACACACTCGTAAATTATTATATGCCTTTATATACATACCACACAATTCTTATATATATATATATCAAAGGGAAATTTTTATATTTACATTTATAACTCTTTTATGTTTAATATCACCTAAAAAATATCATTATTATTTGTTTTTAAAATAAAATATATCTTTTCATAGCGCCCAATTCTCATGCATTTTCCTATCTCCCACCCCAAACTCTAATTTGCACCCTATCTATATATTAAAATGTGGATTTCACTAGAGAGCGGTGAAAAAAAAAAAAGTGGGGTGCTTGTTTTGTAGGAACGAGCGTTTGAGGGTCTGTTTGGGCAACTGCAGCTTATTGAATAATCTGTTGATAAGCTGATTAAAAATAATATACTGATAAGCTAGTGCGGTAACAATTACAAATTTTTATTTTTTTGGAAAAGCCAGACCGCAGCCAGAAAGCTGTCACTGTACCTATACAGGTGCGGTGTGAAAACATTGTTTTCAGCGTTTTGAAAACACATAAGCTGCCAAAACGCAGTTTACCCAAAAAGGTTAGGTGCGTTTTCAAAATCCCACCGCACCAAATAAGCTGTCCCAAACTATATATATATATATATATATATACATATTACAGTCTAAACTCTAAGTTGAAATTTAAGGATCTAATGCTCAAAAAGTTGATGTGGCTATTGCAATTTTGTCTTTCTGTTTTTTTTTAAAAAGTCATAGCGCAAATAAAAAACTCTCCTATGTCACCTAGTCAGGACCGATGCAAAAAATAGATTTCAACGACAATTTTTTGAAAAAACAGTCAAAACGCATCTTAACCAACAAACAAAAATGCCGCAATTGCTGCCCCAAACAAACCTTAACTCAAATATCATGCAAAATCTAATAAAATTTGAGCAGCATGTCAAGAATGTCAGATCGATGTCGCCACGCGTACATCATAATAAGTTACAGCTCAAATTCATAAATAAAGCATTAAATTATGTTATTGCATGCCAGATTTGTGCCGTTGAAGAAGAAATTGTGAAACTGTTGTAGAAGAAGTTGTGAAAGTGCTGCTGATAATTTTATTGTTCAAGAATTTATGGTGAACAGCTACGAAGCTGTTAAAAAAAATGTTTTAAAAGTTGAGATGATTATTATAATTTTTTTATTATTTTTTTTAAAAAATAGATTATTGTATTCTAGCAGCAGCACACTTAATCATATTAGATTGCAAAATATAACTTCTTATAATAATTTTTTTAAAAAAAATAGATAAAATATAATTTTGTCAAGTATCTTAAAATATAGGATAATATTGTATCGCTAACTCACTCTTGCCCCAAATACAATCTTAATCATATCAAATTGTATAACACCATTTTTCCACAATAGAATTTTGAGAATACAATAGCCCCTCCACCGAATACAACCTTAGCATGTGAACGCGCCAAAAACCATACTCGTGCTGCTCATCTTCCACGTGGACTTTCATTTTAATAGAAAGCTAGGGCCATCGTTTGCCTTCGGTTGGGTTATCATAGCCTTGATGCGGACCGGAATGTTCAAACATTTTTTGCAGCAATTTTTCGCACATTATGGTTCGTTGAATTAAATTTTTAACATGTGCGCAAGACTGCGCCCTTCTACATGGAATTTGATTTGACCAATAATTGTTCTACGTCTGTCCCCACTTATTGATTTGTTCAAGTCGGGAATAAAGCCATTCACTTTGATAAATGTGCCAGCCATAACGCTAAAATTTATATCTTATCATGAAATATTTAATTTTACTTTGAAAATAAATTAACTATTTTTGCAAGCTGATATATAATAAGGATGAAATCGAAATTTGGTCCAGCAAACATCAAATATTTATTCTCTCATATGTGTTGAAAACTCGATGTGTTTGATTCTGATTCGAAAAACCCACGCTACGAGATTCAAACCCTCGACCTAAGGGACTTAAACCAATGAGCCAGATCTTCCACACACTATATATA